>NC_000072.6:111082039-111297039 GCF_000001635.26 Mus musculus
CATTTTCCTGTTTGCAAGGCACTGGGAAGACTCTCTGTTCCCCTGGGGTCTGGTCCTGATCATACTATTCAGCTGACAGACTCCTAGTGACCTTAACTATTTTACTGAATATTAATTTGGTATAGAAACTCACTGTGTTCATTGCCTTTCCTTCACTGTAAGAAATACCTGTGGTAACTTAAAGTTTGGTTGTTTTTCATTACTTAATACATTTAGTTACTTCACCCTACATCTCAGCCCCATCCTTCCTCTCCTTTCTCCCAACCACCTTCCCTAACTCTTGGGTACCAACCTGCACTGGCACATCAGGCCACATTAGGACTAAGTGCATCCTTTCCCACTGAGGCTTGACAAGGTAGCCCATCAGGGAAAAGGGATCCAAAAGGCAGGCAACAGAGTCTGCATCAGAGACAGAACCCACTCTAGTTGTTGAGGGACTCAAATATCTGCTACATGTGTGCCAACAGCCTAGGTGCAGTTCATGTAAGCTCTTTGATCGATGGTTCAGTCTCTAAGTAACAAAGAGGACCCAAGAGAGGATGCTGTAATTTTCTTTACAGGTACACTTACAGTGACCTTCAGGCCTCCTACTTGTTAAAGAGTCTTGGGTTTTACTTTTTGTTTTTGTCAACTTCCAAGAGCTTCATTGCTGGGGACTAAAGCTTTACTATCTGGACCTTTCCCTGGGGTAGGTGGTTGGTTGGTTGGTTGGTTGAAAATGCCCTCCCTAGGGTTTATATATTTGAATGCTTGCCCTCCAGTTGGTAGAAATGTTTGGAAGTATATGTCACTAGAGTTAAGTTTTGAAGTTTCAAAAGCCCAGGCCTTTCCCAGTTAGCTCTATGTCTCCTACTTATGGATTGAGTGAGCTTTCAGCTACAGCTCATGCACCATACCTGCTTGCCTACTGACTTGCTTCCAACCACAGTATTCATGACTTCACTGTCAGAAACTGTAAGCTCAAATAAACCCTCTATTTCCATTGTTCCACTGGTCATGGAACCTAAAAATATCAAAAGAAGCAAAAGAAGGGAGGTAATACAGGGAGACTGAAGATGCAAACTATACTACTGTGTCTTCTGTTGTTATCACACCAGATATGTCTGCGTTATTCTGAATTGTCTTTCTGTGGTGGTTGAAAGGAAAGCTGGGTTTACCTCACAGAATGTCTTATGTAGAAAGGAGATTGTACTAGATGTTAAAAGTGAGACTGGAGCTGGGCAGAGGTGGCAGACGCCTTTAATCCCAGCACTTGGGAGGCAGAGGCAGGGAGATTTCTGAGTTCGAGGCCAGCCTGGTCTACAGAGTGAGTTTCAGGACTTCTAGGATTTTACAGAAAAACCCTGTCTTGAAAAAAATAAAGAAACAACAACAAAATAGTGAGACTGGTATCAGAGGATAACTCAGCTGTCAACAGGGTAGGTTTGAATGCTCATCCAGGTGACTTTTTGGAATAGTGAGTAAGGTATGCAGTCTGGAGTAAGAAGAAGTAAGTGATTCTAGAGCCTCAATTGAGACCTCTCTTCCTGAGTCCTATTTGGCCCATAGATACGATTGTCCATATTTCAGGGTTCATAAACCTATGGCCATTGTATTTTAGCAAATTACTAATTTTGTGGGGATTTAGAAATACTTGAAAAAAAGATATTTTCTGTGTATATAGGGATGTATATATATATATACATACATACATATATATATATATATATATATATATATATATGATATCAAACACAAAACATCATTATGGGAGTTTTAAAAATAAAAGGAAAACATCCAATAAAATCTTATAGAAGCTCAGTGGACAAAGCCGTTGCTACACAAGTGTAAAGAGTAGAACTTTAATACCTAGAACACTCATGTCTTAGTCAGGGTTTCTATTCCTGCACAAACATCATGACCAAGAAGCAAGTTGGGGAGGAAAGGGTTTATTCGACTTACACTTCCATACTACTGTTCATCACCAAGGAAGTCAGGACTGGAACTCAAGCAGGTCAGGAAGCAGGAGCTGATGCAGAGGCCATGGAGAGATGTTACTTACTGGCTTGCTTCCCTTTGCTTGCTCAGCCTGCTCTCTTATAGAACAAAGATTACCAGCCCAGAGATGGTCCCACCCACAAGGGGCCTTTCCCCCTTGATCACTAACTGAGAAAATGCCTTACAGTTGTATCTCATGGAGGCATTTCCTCAACTTAAGCTTCTTTTTCTGTGATAATCCCAGCTGCATCAAGTTGACACAAAACTAGCCAGTACAATTCATAAAGTCTAGACACACATACAATCTGAGAACTTGGGTAGCAGCAGAATGTGGTTGTGAAAGTTTACTGAATGATCCTGTCTCATTAATAAAAATGGAGAGCATTATGAAAAGGTGTCTGATAACAATGTCAGAACTCCACATCCACATACATGTGTATATGTACCCATATACCAGCCTGAGCCCATAAGCATGCACATAGACTGCAAACACATAGAAAAAAAATTGTATCTCGAGACAATAAAAATGGAGAAGAAATGTTGCTTAAAATGATATTCCACCATGATAGAACAGTAGCAGTTCCTAAAAAATCTCCATGCCTCCCTCCAAAGAAATGTGAAGATTTTTACAGTGCAATGAAGAAAACGCCATAGCTTCTATCTAGGAATAATGTCATTTTGCATGATCACAAAAACAGAATGAAGCTGTTTCACTTTCACAGCAGATGGGACAATAAAATTGAGGCTGTGCCTTCGAAGTGCCATTCCTAAAAATGAGTGAGGAAAAAATAGACGAGTTCAGCCACACTGCTGAATCTGACCAAATATACAAAGGATATAACTCAACATATTTTATAAGGACAAATACAGTTTCCATTCTCTGGCATCTTGCATATTTTTGTTCTTCTCACCAGCCTTATCCTTGGTAAGTTCTCCAGATAAGATTTATTAAGCTAGAATATCTTGCAAACATTCATAATTTACCCCAGTATCCATGACTGGGATATATGCTAAATTGCAAAGAAGAAAGGAGTCTATTAATCATTCACATGTTTAACATTTAGGTTCATATTTTCAATGTGTCTTGACAACATCTGTACCTTTAGTTGACATTAGTGGGCATGCGTTATTTGTGTGTGTTTGTGTGTGTGTGTGTGTGTGTGTGTGTAGGGCATGTATCTATGGATCACTGGCCTCTTTCTCATTGCTTCTCTACCTTATTTCTTAAGACAGGATCTCTCGCTGAAGCTGGAGTTCTGGGTTTCAGCTAGGATGTATAACCAGAAATATGTAGGGATCAACTTACTTTCTCCAAAGAGTGCTGGGATTAGAGGTACATGCCGATATCACTTCTGGCTTTCACTAGGGTATTGGAGATCTAGTCTTTGGTTCTTGTGGTTGTATAGCAAGCATTTTACCCACCTCATAGAACTATCACCTCAGCATATCATATATATAAACATAAAAACCCATTTTGTACCAACATGTCTGCATTTATGACATCAGACTTGGATCCTTTTATATTCCCTCTATATTTATTCTCCATTGCAAAGAAAGAAGAGGTGGATTTTTTTTTTTTAAGCTGAGGATGTTATTTCCCTTCCTTTCAATTTAATGATGATAGGATCTGAGCCATGAGAGGATCAACTATGGTTGGGCTGGCTGCCCAATATTCCTGACAAATCTAAAAAATTTCACCAGTATTAGGCAACACTCCTCTGGATTGTCAGCCAAGATAGTTCTATAAATTTCCGTTTCCTCATGTTTTCAGAAAAACCAAGGCATGCCTTCATTTTGCTTATGTGTGTCTGACTCCACTAACTAGGATACTCCATTTTCCAAGGAAAGCATATTTATATGGCCTTTTGTGCTTCACTTCCAAAATACCCCGCTGCTCTAAAGGAGACTGGTCTGGGTACCCTTCTATGATAGCCAGCATGGGTCCTGGATCAGTTTCCCTTTTGCTTCCACCATAGGCAATAGCTCTGAGAAGAGAGTACAAGAAGGACTTATTTCACTTAATTTGTTTGGTTTTTGCATTTTATTTTTAAGTTACAATTATTGCTATATATGTGTCTAGATGTACATGGGGATTGCTTGTCTCCTTCCTGTCCGATGTGGTTTGAACTCAGGCCATCAAACCCTCCTAGCAAGCACTCTTAAAAAAAAAGATTGAATGATTTAATATATATATATATATATATACAATGTCTTTAGACACGCCAGAAGAGGGCATCAGATTCCATTACAGATAGCTGTGAGCCACCATGTTGTTGCTGGGAATTGAACTCAGGAACTTTGGAAGAACAGTCAGTGCTCTTAACTGCAGAGTCATCTCTCCAGCACCCTAGCAAGCACCTTTACCCACTGAGATGAAAGGGTTTATTTCAAGGCATCTTTGAATGACTCCTAAAAGTGGGGATATTTTTTCCAGTGAGATTTAAATCTGAGATATGTAAAGAAATAGACAATCAATCAACTAACTGATCAATCAATCAATCAATCAATCATACCCAAACCCAGCCACCTTCTGGGCCCAAAATAGAAAAATCAGCATTTGAATAAAAAGAGCTCATTATTTTTATTAAATACTAGATGGATGTTTGCTTTTTATAAAACCAGGAAGTTTGAAGCTATGAAGATTTAAATACCCATATACAACCACCAAACCCAGACACTATTGCATATACCAGAAAGATTTTGCTGGCAGGACCCTGATATAGCTCTCTCTTGTGAGGCTATGCTAGTGCCTGGCAAATACAGAAGTGGATGCTCACAGTCATCTATTGGATGGAACACAGGGCCCCTAATGAAGGATCTAGAGAAAGTACCCAAGGAGCTAAAGGGATCTGCAACCCTATAGGAGGAGCAACAATATGAACTAACCAGTACCCCTACCCCCACCCCGAGCTGTGTCTCTAGTAGCATATGTAGTAGAGGATGGCCTAGTCGGCCATCAATCGAAGGAGAGGCTCTTGGTCTTCCGAAGATCATATGCCCTGGTACAGGGGAATGCCAGGGCCAGGAAGCAGGAATGGGTGGGTTGGGGAGCAGGGCAGGGGGTAGGGTATAGGGGGCTTTGGGGATAGCATTTGAAATGTAAATGAAAAAATATCTATTTGTCTTAGTCGGGTTTTCTATTCCTGCAAAAACATCATGACCAAGAAGCAAGTTGGGGAGGAAAGACTTTATTCAGCTTACACTTCCATATTGCTATTTATCACCAAGGAAGTCAGGACTGGAACTCAAACAGGTCAGGAAGAAGGAGCTGATGCAGAGGCCATGGAGGGATGTTCTTTACTGGCTTGCTTCCCTGGGTTTGCTTAGCCTGCTCTGTTATGGAACCAAGACTACCAGCCCAGAGATGGTCCCACCCACAAGGGGCCTTTCCCCCTTGATCACTAATTGAGAAAATGCCTTACAGTTGTATCTCATGGAGGCATTTCCTCAACTTAAGCTCCTTTCTCTGTGATAACTCCAGCTGTGTCAAGATGACACAAAACTAGCCAGTAAAAAAAAAATTGTTTTGATTCTTGACTCCAGTTTTTAGTATGAGGACGTTATCCATCTTTAATTGCCTGGACCTTTGCTCCATGAGAGAAGATATTACAAATATCAGCAACAACGAACATATTGATAGGACCACAGTCCACAGAGCTTGAGTTTGTTTATTTGTTTGTTTTGATATTTGCTTTTAAATTCTTATGAGAATTTCACTCAATATTGTTTGACTGTGTTTGCCTACCTCCTCCTCACTTTCAGATCTACTTCACTTCCCTACTCACTCAACTTTCTGCCCCTTCCCCATTGAAGTACAACCCATTTATGATGTCCAAACTTACTTGGGTGTGTGGTCTTCCACTGGAATGCTGTTAATCTAACATAGGCTACAAGCTTGAGGAAAATCAGCTGTTATCATTTTCTAACTCTTTGACTACTAGTGGGTCTTTGTGCCTGTCTCTCCTCCTTTTCTGGTTTGATCTGGCATGAGTTTTGTTTTTTTTTTTTTTTTATGTTGTCATAATTGTGAGTTCCTATGTGCAGCTGCTCTTTTCTATGCAGCAGACATGTCTTCAGTAATCATCCACTACCTCCTGCTCTTACACTCTTGTCTTCTCTTTTGCAATGATCCCTGCTGTTTAAGTAATGTATTTGGTTATTGACCTATAACCTCATTTAATAGGAAAACAGTGAAAGTCTGCAAAATCTTTGACATGATTACCTTTTTCCTTAAAGTCTTCTGTAAATGTTGGTGTATAAATCAGTAAAATACATATGAGGATATAGCATTCAATAAGCCACATATAGTCACACATATAATGTGGCAATTGCATATGGCAGAGAAGAATATTAATGTGACACTATTCTATCAGAAAAACCACTTCATCTTCATTCCTTAAAGATGAGTATATTTAGTCAGGGCTCTTTATAGAAAGAGCACCAAGAGAGTGGATGTGTATCTTAAAGGTTTATTAGTTTGCCTTATGTGATCATTTTGAACTTGTTCATCAATGGTTGTGTGCACACTGGAGAGCCTGAGAGCACAATAGCTCAGTCGTAGAGGCTAAATGCCTTAATACTCTCAATGTCCTAGAAGATCCCTAGAGAGACATAAGTTTTCAGTTTGCCTTGGATGATCTAAGAAGTTGAACTCTGGTGACAGTGTGCGGTGGTAATAGCAGCAAGAGCACCAGAACAGGGAAGATGCGGTCATCAGTAATAGTCAAAGGTAGACAAACCAAAATCAACACCTTTCCCCTTAGACCTCCTGTTATCTGGGCTTCAGTGGAAGATTGCAACCTTCTCTCATGCAGAGTCTTCCAACTCAGTTAGTCCTCCTAGGAAATGTTCCTAAAGACCCAACCAGTGCAATCTCAGATGACTCCAGATCCAGTGAAATTGTCAAGCAAGCGGAATTTTCACAAACCATCCTATTAGTCAAGGAATATTCTGCTTTACTGGAAAAATCACACATGTATATGCAAAAAGTAATAATACTATTTTTATAATATTAAGGTGGTTTTACATCTGAAGTCATATCAATGTGTACAGGTGTTGCATAAGCCTAAAGGAAACTATGCAATTTGTTCATTTGCTAGCAGATATGTGACTTATTCATATTTTAAAATATGCACAATGTGTTTATATGCATTTCTTTCTTTGAGTCAGAGACCCAGGTTTAATCACTATAAATTGGGAGGTTGGGGAGAAAAAGAGAGAGAACTAATACTGTGTATTCGTGGATAGTGAATCTCTAAGAACACACGAAATACATTAAACAGAAAAAAAGTTGAAATTTTTCCTCTTGGTTTTATTCAAATAGATGGTTAGAAAAGATGATAAAATTATAGCAGTTTGAGAAGAGAAGTACGAAATTGTGTAGAGGGCAGTGAAAATGAAAATCTGAAACTAATTCTAGTGCTAGGTAGGTTGAGGAAGGAGGATGATTTAAATCCACACTGAGTTTCATAGAAATACACCATCTCAATACGATGAGCAACAATATCAAAAACCGAGGCTGAAAGGTGGGCGTGTCCAAACTGTATAAGGTTATCCTGAAAACAAAAAGTTCTTTATATATTGAAATTCCCTGGCTTCACAGTCACCTACACATGATACAGATATAGCCTAAATCATTCCACACTCTCCTGCTCAAGAAATCAGTCATATAATCCTCAAAAGGATAAAGTAACAGACTTTGAAGTCAATATTTTATTAATTCTTTATGAATTCTATCCAATGTATTTTTAAAGTACTCATTCCCAACTCTCCTCTTAAATCTTTCCTGAGATGCTTCATGTCCCTAGTCCCCCAACTTTATGTCCTCTTTTAAATAAATAAGCTTAATAATCCATTTCCTCAAATTGGTTCTGACAATAGACTCATGGGTGTGGAGCCATCCACTGGGGTATGGTAGAACTATCAGGACCCACACTCTTAAGGAAAACTGACTCTTCCTCTCTCCAAAGCCACCATCTGTCTAAAACGCCTCACTTGTTGATAGGGGCCCGTGAACCCCTTCCCACTCCATTCTTGAATCTTGACTGGCTTGGTATCATACAAGCAAACACAGATATTGTCACGTTGTGAGTTCAGTCTTATTGATATACACAGAAGTCACTGTTTCACACTGGTCATCCATGGCCTCCTGTTCTTTCAGTCTTTGTGCTCCTCGTCTAAGTTGGTCCCTTAGCCTTGGGGTGTGATATAGAAGTCCCTTTTGTAGCTGATCATTCTATGTTTTGTAGTAACTGTCTGCTTTCTTCAATTCACCCCCATCTACTGCACTAAAAAACATCTTTAATGAGATCTAGAGATTTTACTAATCTATCTGTACACAGTTTAGAGGAGAGTTTGTAACTATGCCCAATTAGCAAAATAGCAGTAGAATTATTTAGGAGAGTATTGACTTGGTCCATAAATAAATAAATACTGAATGTATGGACTAAACCCCCAACTTTATTAGCCCTAGAACCATACAAGTGCTGACAAAGTTCCCCACTGGCAGCCAAGAGATTTGGAAATGGCACTTGTTGAGTAGATTGCTTCCCTACCATAATGAACTAGGCATGGTGACTCATATCTTATATCCCAATGCATGTGAAGTAGAGATAATACAATGAAGAGCTATTTAAAAATATCCATAGCTACACAAATTTAAAGCAAGCTTAAGGTACATGAGACTCCACCACTCTTTTTGAAAAATAAGTAAAAGGAGAACTGTTATATTATATGGTGTTGAGAATGTACAACAAAATATAAACACTAAAGTCTATTAAATCCAAATCCAAATAGAAAAGGAAAGCAAATATGAAAGATGCAAAAGAGCATTTAGTTAACGAGGTAGATGGCAGGGAGAAAATCCATTTATAAACTTTGGGAGGTTGAAAGGGTTTCTGTAATGTTGTCCCTTAACAAAATTTGTCTGCTTCTTAATCTCTCCTCGTTTGGATGAGAGCAAAAAAACCTCTTCATAAATTAAGAAGTGGGTGTTTTTAAAGCTCACTGTGTTTGTGATACTAGGTGTTTTCTCGAGGTTAATTGGAATGTTAAGATTAAAGTTACCCTTCCTGTAACTCTGTATCGTTTTTCCCCAGTTAGTTGTAAAAGGTACTATTCAGGGTTTCTGTGACCTGAGTGTACTGTGCTATTTAGTATTTGATATAGAAAATAATTATGCCCTGAGTCCCTGCCCTAACTTCCCTCTCTCAAGTTCTAAGATTATAGGCAAGCACTATCCTATCCTAGTTTCCCTCTGAGCCTTTACAAGCTATGACATCAATCTACACCAGAGACAGGACTTTCTGAGAGAGCGAATGGACTCTGGACTTTCTCCTAGTGGGGTCAGTGTGTCTGTGATACAGAAAAAAAACATTCTAGGATTGACAAGCAACTTAAATGATTATAGTTAGCTTCCACTTGCTTTTGAGATACTACTACCTTTTACATAAAAGAGAGATTTCTTAATGTATCATGGCTAGAGGATATAAACTTGATTCAATGATGTTCAGGTGCATACTTTGATTAAAACCCCATACATATACATGTAGTCAAATGCTCAGACAGAAAAATAAAATAAAAACCCATAGCATTCATCTAATGGCAAGACTATAACCTTATAAATAGATGAGGTTCGTGCTTATAACTCTACCTATGGACTTACTCTTGTCTTTTGTATACTCATAAGAACATGTTCACTAGAAAATTCAGTTATTTGGTGATCTTGACAGCTATATACATTTTTAAAAGCCTGTGACCAATCCTTCCAAATAATTAATCACATAATTTTCCTCCTTAGGAAATAGATAATCCCTTAATTATTTATAATCTTTGTTGTTTTCTCAGTTCTTACACAACAAATTAGACCTGAGCAGAAATTTCATTCTCTATTCCAGGGCCTGATTGAGCACTCCTGGGCTTCCAACAGGTACAAGATTAAGCCAAACACAAATTAGCCAAAATCCCATGACATTGACACTGACATTTGGAGAAATAGCCTATTCAATACTAGGGAACTTACTTTTAGTGGTAAAATAGCACATTTCTGTCTCATTTATAAACCTAAATCAGTAAAATAAACAAAAATAACCATGAGCCTTGTCATGCACAACATGTAGGCACTGACTTTGGGCTACACTAAGATTCTCTCAGATGCTTTTGTTTCTCATTGATTAATTCAAGTACCACAATTATCCCTATAGATGCTGGTGTCCTGTCCTGCATCTTGGTTATATCAAGACCCCATATGATAGTGTTATTGTGAGTGACTTCAAGCAACTTATTATATATCTTCAAAAACCTGAGCATATTCTTAAATAGTTAATGATAGAAGGACAGGTTTCCTAGGAAGAGCTATGTTAATATTTCTTATGGGACTGTATGCAATAGGTTCTTTCTTCACCAACTGAATGGTTAGAGAATTGCTGTTTATAATGATATAGTTAGAAGTGAGCTCCTATCAGACACATAACAGAAACTGTGCAGTACATCTCAGAAGCATGAGCTATTTTGATCCAGTTTATAGATTAAAAGAGTAAATTTTGGTTTAGAATCTTTACTGAAATTTACATAAGATGGTATCTGCTGAAACCAGGATTTATCACAGAATCTACCTGATTCCTATCACTGTTTTTATTGCTACTGATTACAGTCTATTTAAGGGAGTGGAGATTTAGTGTATATATATTAAAGTAAAGCTTTGTGAGTTGACTAATTGTCTGCAAGGCATCTTTTCAGTGCTTTCCTCTTTTCAGCATTCTTTAGAAACAGAAGCTAAGTAACAGGTTTCTGCACATGTTTTATGAAGGGAAAGCTCATGGGAACAAGAGGAAGGAACAGAGAAGAGTGTGTAAAGATGGTACATGGCTAATGTCCCTGTTGGAGTCCAGCTTCTTCCTGCACTAATAAAAAATGTGGGTCAGGAGTCATTTCAGAGACTCCATACCTACAAAACCAGGAGCAATGTCTTTCAGTCAGTGTTTTGCAGGATACATAAAAATACGGGATGTAACAATGTCAGAGCCAGTTAAAGGTCAGGAAGAAAGGAAAGAGGGGACTTCTGAATCACAAGTAGGTATGCATCTGATTTTAGAGGGAAGTGTAAGGACACAGAGACCACATTTTTTGTACACTGAGGGTTGCATCTTTACAGAGTCCAGGCTATCGAACCTTCAAGAATATTGATAATTTAAGATATGAAATCTTTGTGCTTTTCCTACTGTATGTATACCATGCCCAGTAAAGACATCCATGGAATTTGCCACTAATTGGCCAGTGTGTCTCATTATCATGACATCATGGGCCTAAAAGACTGTTCATGCAGGTAAAGAAACATGTAGTGCAAGACTGGTAACCTGAGTGTGAGTCCTAGAACCCATGCCAAGGTGGAAGAAGGAGTCTGGCTATACAAAGTTGCTTTTGAGATTGACAAACAGCATACTTCTTAATATGAAAATAAAATGAACTTCTTTTATATTTGTATTTTTTCTCTTATTCTGGGGAAAAACCTATTTTGCCAGATTAACTTAGCTATATGCTGTGTGAAGCAGCCCACTTCAATCTGCACCATAGAAGATGTCCCAATGAGGACATGAGATAGAATTTAAACTTCAATTTGGTTGAATTTAAAGTTGCCTAATGTTATATGGTACGAATAAGCTGATTTTCGAAGAATCAAGCTAACAAAATAAAAACATGTATATGATGATATACGATTGTTGCTTCAATCTTCAGATTTAGCATTGTGGTATACCTGAGCTAGTTCTCTCAGTTCTTAGTTTCCAGGGTTTAGGGGTTTTGTATTTATTTCTGCATATGTCTTGTTAATAAAGACGTTCTCACCTAACTCAAGTGTTGAGTGAGAAACACAAGCAATAGCCATACCTGAGTGTGTAGTCCATCATGACTTCATGCAGTATTGATTGCAAGACTAAAACTGACTTCTCTGAGAAAATGGGACACCTTCCCAAAGTAAAAAGATTCCCTAATTCTTGGAACAATAAAAACAAACCTCTGAACGTAATTCTGTGGCACCCCCAATAACTAAAGATGAACAACTGTAAGAGAAAGAGAAAAAAATAAGCACAATTTGAGGGGAAAACCATGGCCTAATTGAACAGTGTCATAGGAAGGAGCTTCCTTGAAAGTTCAGTGGTGAGACTATATAGGAGTCTCATTTCTATCATCATTGAGATAATTTCATCTTGAGAGTTTACAAAATATGCCTACAGTAGTTCCTATAAAGTTCTACTAAACAATATATGGTACCACTTAATCATAAGAAACTGTATTGTCTTCCCTGTAATTTGCTCAGATTTAAAGCTATTTCCAGGCATTCTGTTTGTGGCTAAAGGCCATAATGTCCAGCATGTTCTCAAGAGAGAGAAAAAAACCATGGAGGAGCAAAGACCATGGGCTGTAGGATTAGCTGGGATACAGAGACCTTGTTTTAACACACAGTGTGCTGTGTTCATCCACAGGATCAAATATCAAAGAAGCCATAACTAACTATTGGCAATGTTAGATCTGAATTCTTCAAGGTAGGGTGACCTGTGATTTAAGAGAAACAAGAGAGATGAGTGGCATGCTGGTAATGGGGTCAAAGGGGTAGTTTACTAGAGAGAAAGTTAGATTAAGAAATATAAGTGGAATAATTGCATTTCTTTTCATTTGTCAATTTCAGCCTACCTTTGTTAACAGGAAACTTGTGTGCGGCCCCAAGGCCCTATGGAACTCCTTTTTAGGATATTCCTTTATCTCTTTCCAGCACATTTGATAGACAATAGCATTTTGTTTTGTGTTCTTACAGTGCAGGAGATGGAACCCAAGGGTACTGTGCATACTAGGCAACTGCTCTATTTTAAAGCTGAACCCTCAAAGCTTGGGAGCACATTCAGTTTTGTCTTGCTGGTTCCTGGTGCTCTTCAGAGAGAATACTACTCTCTACTGTAGTAGGAGTCCTGGTTTCTAGTATACATTGAGGTTTCTTTATACAAGAATCCTTACATAAGTCATACTGTCATCAGCTGTGCCTGGAAGGTGGGAACTTAGAACATACGGTTCCTGACTTTTCTTTCATTCTAAAAAATGACCTACTCTGTTCAGTTTCCAGTTTACTAGAAAAGATATGCAATTACTCAGTGCATATACAGTGTTTAGGAACATGCATAGCACATCTGAGAACTCAGTTTTCAATTTAGTTGCTATAGTCCATCATTATCAAAGAAACAATTCAGCTTTATAATCACCTACAGACCAAGGAGTATGCAGTCCCGTTTTCCATACAGCTCCCATCTCCCTGCATGATTGCAAATCCTTTCAAATACCATTTCTGCTGCTGTTCTAACCTGGTTGGCTTTCTACAACACTTACATACACATGCATTCCAGTAACCTGCAGTATTTAAAATACATTTTGGACACTTAAAATTGAAAATCTTAGATTATTACAAAGAGCAACCCCTTTTTTTGTACACTGTGGATGCATGTCATTATATATATGGTAAAGGGATCACTTCAAGCTGTCAGAATTTGTATCCCTTTAACCAAGGGCTTCTCAGGAGTCTGCATGACAGCACTGACTCTCACTTTCTATCCCTCCTTCATATCTCTGTTTCTATCCCTCCTTTTCTTCTTGTCTCCCCATCTCTACTTTCCATCTTTGCCTTCCTTTTTTCTCCCTCCCATTTGTATCTCCCTCTCTTTCCCTTTTTCATTTCTTCTTCTCCCTTCTTTCATTCCACCTTCCCTCCTTCCCTCCCTCCCTCTCTCCCTCCCTCCCTCCCCCTCTCTTCCTTTCCATTACTCCATTCTGAACTCTTTCCCTTCCTCGTTGTCCATTCTTTCCTTCTTTGAACCCCTCTGTCACTTTTTCCAAAAATAACATATCTTCCTTTTATATTTACTTTTCAACTTTTTCCATAGTGTTCCTTTTGGCTGAGATGGTTCTATGAAATATTTTGTCCATGAATTACTGACCACTATTGTTTCTCAAAAGCATCCATACCTTTCTTTACTATAATGACTAGTTCCATGGCAGTTCCTCTCTATACAAATACATATTTGCTCTTTGCCTATAGTCATAAAATTTGAGTTTTGTGACTTTACATGTATATCTTTCTTGCTAGTCACTAACATGGAACTTAGTTTATAATAAATTCAAGAAACAAGTAGAAGTAGAGAAAATATTTTGTTTATTCATTACAGGTGCATATTTGAACTATTAAGTATCTCAGGTAGAAAACTAAAAATGACCATGAAATCACCGATACTTTCTCAAACGACTTCATTAAATAAGGATAAAGTCAATAAAACAAGATATTCCTACATTGGGTAATGGTGGACTTCGATAATATCCAAATGCATATTTCTCTCCTGTTTCCTGTCAAGTCTTTGCTAATTTATATTTTAACAGTCTCTCTCTCTCTCTCTCTCTCTCTCTCTCTCTCTCTCTCTCTCTCTCTCTCTCTCTCTTTATGGAACTGAATAGAGTTTTTTTTAATTGGGTATTTATTTCATTTACATTTCCAATGCTATCCCAAAAGTCCCCCACACACTCCCCCACCCACTCCCCTACCCATCCACTCCGACTTCTTGGCCCTGGCGTTCCCCTGTACTAAGGCATATAAAGTTTGCAAGACCAAGGGGCCTCTCTTTCCACTGATGGCTGACCAGGTCATCTTCTGATTCATATGCAGCTAGAGACACGAGGTCCTCTGGGGGGTTATTGGTTAGTTCATATTGTTGTTCCATCTATAGGATTGAAGATCCCTTCAGCTCCTTGGGTACTTTACCTAGCTCCTCCATTGGGGGCCCTGTGATCCATCCAATAGCTAACTGTGAGCATCCACTTCTGTGTTTGCGAGGCCCCAACATAGTCTCACAAGAGACAGCCATATCTGGGTACTTTCAGCAAAATCTTGCTAGTGTATGCAATGGTGTCAGCATTTGGAAGCTGATTATGGGATGGATCCCCGGATATGGCAGTCTCTAGATGGTCAATCCTTTCGTCTCACCTCCAAACTTTGTCTCTGTAACTCCTTCCATGTGTGTTTTGTTCCCAATTCTAAGAAGGGGCAAAGTGTTCACACTTTGGTCTTCCTTCTTCTTGAGATTCATGTGTTTAGCAAATTGTATCTTATATCTTGGGTATTCTAAATTTCTGGGCTAATATCCACTTATCTGTGAGTGCATATTATGTGTGTTATTTTGTGATGCAATTACCTCATTCAGGATGATATTCTCCTGATCCATCCATTTGCCTAGGAATTTCATAAATTCATTCTTTTTAATAGCTGAGTAGTACTCCATTGTGTAAATGTACCACATTTTTTGTATCCATTCCTCTGTTGAGGGGCATCTGGGTTGTTTCCAGCTTCTGGCTATTATAAATAAGGCTGCTATGAACATAGTAGTATGTTTCTTTCTTACTAGTTGGAACATCTTCTGGATATATGCCCAAGAGAGGTATTGCGTGATCCTCCGGTAGTACCATGTCCAATTTTCTGAGAAACTGCCAGACTGATTTCCAGAGTGGTTGTACAAGCTTGCAATCCCACCAACAGTGGAGGAGTATTCCTCTTTCTCCACATCCTCGCCAGCATCTGCTGACACCTGAATTTTTGATCTTAGCCATTCTGACTGGTGTGAGGTGGAATCTCGGGGTTGTTTTGATTTGCATTTCCCTGATGATTAAGGTTGTTGAACATTTTTTTCAGGTGCTTCTCTGCCATTCGGTATTCCTCAGGTGAGAATTCTTTGTTTTGCTCTGAGCCCCATTTTTAATGGGGTTATTTGATTTTCTGGGGTCCACCTTCTTGAGTTCTTTATATATATTGAATATTAGTCCTCTATCTGATTTAGGATAGGTAAAGATCCTTTCCCAATCTGTTGGTGGCCTTTTTGTCTTATTGATGGTGTCTTTTGCCTTACAGAAGCTTTGCAGTTTCATAGGGCCCATTTGTCAATTCTAGATATTACAGCACAAGCCATTGCTGTTCTATTCAGGAATTTTCCCCCTGTGCCAATATCTTCTCTCTGTCTGTTTTTCACACACACACATGCATACACACACACACACACACACACACACACACACACATGTATACATATGTGTGTGTGTGTAAAAGAGAGAGAGAGAGAGAGAGAGAGAGAGAGAGAGAGAGAGAGAGAGAATGAATACTCTGGATCTTTTGCCTCACTTTGGGTATAATTCAATGATTTAAAAAAAAAACCTGAATCTTCTCTCTGAGTTAATGAATTGCCCATACATGGGCAATTCATATACTTGAACTACACTATCATCTCTCACACAGGGTTTTCTTTCTGCAATGCTTATACATGCTATATTGTGACTTTGTTCCAAAGCTTTTCTCCACTGGGATGACTGTTGGACGTCTTGATTTCTCCTATGAAAGTTTGCAATTTAATTTTCAGTGAGGCTTGTTGAAAATCAAAGATTCCTTTGCCCTGATGATTGATGTAACAATTTTTCCTATTAAACAGAGATTACATAGTGCTTGAGGGTTTATTTTGGCTTACAGGTCATAATTATAATTCATCCTAGCAAGGAACTCACAGTGACAGCATAGAGAATTGGTCACATTGTATCTGTACACAGGAACAGAGAGATTAAATCCATGGATGCTAGTGTTCAGCCTGCTTTCTCTGCTATCACACCATTTGGAATCCTCTGCCTGAGGAAAGATGCCACCCAGTGAGCAGGTCTTCCAACCACGTTTAAGGAAAATCAAGTTAATCTTCTATAAATATGCCACAGAAAACCTAATGTAGAGCATTCCACATTAATATTTTCTTCCCAAATGACTCTACACCAGGTCAAGTTGACATGAAACATGAACCATCACAGAGAATAAGGCAGAAAGTCTCCTAATATAGGACATATATTTACCCTGTCTGTAATGCATTCCAAAAGATTCAAACTATGAGTCTTTATTATATCCATCAGCAACCCAGTTCTCAACCAATGCTTTAGCTTACCTGATTGGAATCCAGCACGTTACTAAGTATCTTTCTTGAACAGGGAACATTTTTAAATAGCATATGAGTTCAACTAAGAAATCTATGCAAATATAATTGATATTTACTGCTGTTTCTAGAATATATGAGAACACGCTAGTAGACCTTACTGATAGTGTGTTATCTAAACTAAAAAAAAAAAAAAAAAAAAAAAAAAAAAAAAAAAAAAAAAAACAAACTTGTAATTTGTTCTTTGTGAATTTCACATCATGAACCCCAATCATACTCATCTCCCTACCTCTTCATATATATCCTCTTCCCCCTTTAAACTTCCTCTCTCTCAAAGAAAACAAAATAAGATATCATCACCATCATCTTGTCCTGGATTCTGTAGTAGTCAGACAATGTATTCCTATATTCACACACCCTTACTTGCAAATGCTCATTGCTATGAGTCATTGGTCTGTTTCAAAGACTCTGGAATCTGCTACACTATCTATTCTGGATCTCCATGGGGACTTTTCTTAGATATCCTGTTGTTGCCCTGTGCCGTAGAGATCATGCAACTTTGAACCCACAGTTCATGGTTGAGGAAGATGTCAGGATGGACTGGGAGAGAGCTGAATTGATGAGCCTGCCTGCTTACCTATGCCAACATAACCAGGACAACCTCTCCAGCACTGTTCATCTAGCTCAGTGTTGTAGTTGGATAGGTGCTTGGGTGTTTTTCTTCTGGCCACCTTAGACAAGTCAACCCTGGACCTTATCTAAACTCTTAAATTCATCCAATATCTGCCTACAAAGTGGCATATTCTACATTACTGACCTACCAGGGATGAGGCATTAGGGGAAATTTTTCCAACTCAGTGTCATAGCTTCTGTGTGCTGTATGAACTGATAAGTTAACTTTTAACACTGTATAAATTCTGAAAACAAACCAAAGCTCCAGAATCTTTGAAAAATGAGTTTTTGTTTAAGAAACCAGAAATATGTAGCCTCCCAAATTGTCTGTACCCTCTGAGTTCTCAATTATTTTTAAGTGTCTGTGCTACTTAGAGGTGGCCAGGTGACTGACATTTGGCCACTATGAAGGAAGAAACAGAACAAAATTTCAATAGCTTAATAGAGTACATGTCTTATGGATAGGTACAATCCCTAGAGTGACCATTGTCTGAGTCTATAAACCACCTGGGTAGAAAGTAGATTATCAATGTAGGATGCTCTGGAAACCATGGTAACTGCTGACCTTGTATACCAGCTTTAGGCTACATTTGCAGAATATTCATAATGAAAGAAAAAGAATCATTCTTCTCACTTTGAGAGCCCACGAGTAATTGATTAAACTTTACACTACATGAGTTACTCTATAGCTAAAGAAGAGGCTGAATAGTGCTCCCCGCCCCCACAATGCACACACATCTGCATTGATCTGTATTATTTACAATCCTAGGAGTGGCCTTTGCAGTTGAAGATGCAGGTAAGCGTACTCACAGTGGGTGAAATGTGCCATTGGTGCCTTATGGGGCCCCTTAGTCTTTTTGTGAGTATTCTTCCTTCCCAACATAAGTTAGAGCTCTGCGAGTCAAGTCTGCCACTTGATAAAGAACATAAAATAAAAGCAGAACACAAGCCCCCTCATATTTATCACCTGCCCTGCATTAAGGATGTAACTCTGTGACATTGATATTAATCATAGTCTGCTTTCTGCCATAAAAGACATCATCAAAGTATTTGAACCAAGGCTACAGAGTCACTGGAGGAACATTCCAGTGATAAATTCTCCTCTCAACTTTGTTAGTGTGCTGCCACTTCCAGCAGGAAAGAAACAGGGTCCCAAGGTGCCCATTGAGAGTAAGGCAGTGAGATGAGAAAGTTAATTCTTCACTCGCCAAGCAGAGTCCCTTCACCCTCCACTCTGCAAAGGCTTCAGACTGCCACTACTCAGCCTGGACCTTGGAGAAGCTGCTTACCCTTTGGAAAGGATATTGCTCTGCCACTCATCGAGAAGCTGTGACCAGATTTATTTCTTCCAGATTGCCACACACCCCTGTGGGTGCGAGTGTGTGTGTGTGTGTGTGTGTGTGTGTGTGTGTGTGTGTGTGTATACCTGTGTACCCAAAACCAACAATGGAAACTGTTCTCCTTGAATTTCCTTGATGAGCTGAAATACTCGAGATTTTCTGAATAAAGCAAAGTGATTAGACCATGGTTTCTGAAAAGCTGATAAGAATACTATCAATAAAGTGATTTTATGGGCACACTAAATATTTAAAAATATAGGGCATGATCTTGTGCAGGTAACCACATCTGCTTTGTTAGTAATGTTATACGTAGGTAATGACCAGAAGACATTTCAGAGCACTCCTTCCTACCCTTCTTTAAAACATGCATACATTTGGAAGAGAGATATTTTGGTGGGACATAGAGAAAAGTAAAGAAGTGAGATGGAAATTGGACATCATATTTTATTGTATACTTGTGTGAAATTATCAAGAATACAGAAAAACTTCAAATAAGTGTCATATTATATATTTATAAAATATTAGCATATTTCATACATTTTACTTGTAAATTCATAGATATTCAGAAGTATTACATATGCTTACATATTTCTTTATTTTAATATATGCTTCCATTTCTATAAATATATATGAATAGGAATGTTCTGACATTCAGATATATATTATCCCTTAAATATAAACTACCTGAATAGTATTTCACTATGGAGAATTATGTAAATTCTTTAATTTTATAGAAAATAAATGCAATTAGGAAGTGTTTGAAGGTTGCCATGAATGAATATTTGGGAATAACCTCAACAGTACCATTTAATGACCTCTAAGAATTTTCCATAAATGAAAAAAAGGCAATTACACATTACAAGTACTGAGCTGTATTCCTACATCCTAATCACAGAGTGTGGGATATCAAGTATCCATTGAGATAGCACATAGCTTATGAACTTCAATGTTTTTTTTTTTAATTCTTTTCATCATTGTCCTTTACCAAATGCATATCCAGGTCTTGACATTTGTAAAACACCAATTTTACCCTTGTAAGAGGGACATATATCTGTGATGATGGATACTTTCAATGTCTGAAAAATGATCTTAGAAAGAGCTTCCCATAATACCCTCTAGTCTCTGGTCTGGTGAGTTCTTGCCCCCACATGAAAAAAAGCCCATATTTTTGTCCGACTGAACTTGAGTTTCAAGCTAGGCTCTGTCCTCATATCCTTGACATTTGCTGTCAGACCCTGGTAACAGCCAACTGGGCACATTTTCTCATGCTACGAGACTCAGTGCCCATTCTCACACGTGGACCCGGAGGACAGATGGTCCTCCTACCTGGAATTTTTTATCCTTCTGTTTCTGGAAGTGATATTCCATCATTTCTGGCTTAATTATAGAAATTTCCATGGCACATCTGCAGAAGCTCTCTGCCCCAGCCATTAGAAAGGATCGTTATCTATTATCTTCATCTTGCTGATTTTGTTTACAGAATTTTTCTTCTCTGAAAATGACCTTGCCTATTTCCTTGCAGAGTCTCTACAAACTCAAGGATCAGGAAGCCGATATTTTATAGTCTATTGTTTTACTAAGCTTTTAAAATATAATCTTACCTTGTATTAGATATTCTATAATTATTTTATAAGGAATATATACAAAGCCAGCATGATGTTTCATGGTCAAGGTTCAGGAGCATTATGAAATGGAATGAATATGTTTATAGCTAAATCAGAAGAGCTTTGTGATGAAAAGGGACTTGGATAAATATTTACTGGTAGGGTTAGAAAGAGAGGGATTTCTTTCGTGGAAGAAGAAAATAATCAAGTGTTCAAAATTTCAGTTTCAATTCCAAACAAATTAGTGGGTATTCACAAAGGGTAATAGAAGCAGAGCATGTAAGTGATATTATCATTCTTTAAGTTGATGTGTTAGTGGATAAAATACCCAACTCTGAAAGTGGCATCTGTTTGTCTTCATGTTGTTAAAGAATTAGTGTCTGTGGGAAAGTAGCACAGGTCCAACAGCAGCACAGAGAAGTTCTGCTGCTTCGCTCATCAGGATGTTTGAGGCTTTGGAGAAGATGATGTAGTACTTGATCCCTCACATATCAACCTATCTTTTATCTCAAAGTTGCAATATATTATGTGTATTCTTATCTTACTTTCACCTCTTTCCTTTGTATGTAAAGTGTGTAGTGGGACACTCAAGGGACTCTAGCCAGTCTAAATCCATTAGTTAGAGAAAATTCAAGGAATTCAATATCAAAAATGTTATTAAATATTTCCTTCAATTTCATAACTGACAGACTAGGCTAAAGCAATCTTATTGGGTATATCTGAAAAGGTAATTTGTTTTAAAAAGTTCTGTCTGACAAAGAATGGAGCCTAGCCTAGTGTAGTGGAAAAAGCTATTGTGGGGAGCAGACATGTTTTAAAGGTCTATTTGACATGGTCTGAATGATAAATGTACCACATAGGCTCACGTATTTGAACCCTTGATTCATTGTTGTTTGAACTGCTAGAGGAAGTTCATCACTGAACATGAGCTCGGAGAGTTTATAGTCTCATTCCTCTCCCAGTTTGGTGTCTCTGAATCTTTTGAGCAAGTGAGATTTGACCTTTCATCACTGCTCCTACTACCTACTGTCATGCCAGCCTGTTGGTATGGACTCTCCTTCTGGAATCATAACCCCAAGTAAACTCCTTTTTCCAGAAATATCTTTTGTTCATGGTAAGAACAAGGCAGTTTAACTGATACAGTATTCACAATTTGTAGGAAATATATTTTCCTATGTATATTACAGATTTCACCCCTTTTAATACTAATTAAAATAATGGTGTCACCTCTGAAAATATTTAGTGATTATATTGAAGGTTACCCAGGGTCTCATGAGTTAACTGCTTTTCTGTGTTTCTATCAATGTTTGAAACTTACCTAATACTTTCCAATTCATTGTCCAATGTGGTTGTCATTTTTGTGTGGAGAAAGAATTGGTGATATTATTTAACTCACCTAGTTTATAATGAAATAACTATATATCATTAATAATGGCGGTTAAAAACTGACTCTTTCTATTCTGGTATTGTCTCTTGGGTCAAACGGACACATGTTATTGTCTTAGACAATCTACTTGTGATAGACAATAAACTATTTTTCTGTGTCCACATAGCACAACTCAGTTTTTAAATTAGGGACTGATGACTTTATTTTCTCTAGGTGATAGAGTGATTGAAAATAGAATCACCAACAGCCAAATCTTAAAAGGTTTTTTTTTTACTTCCTTTGTAGATTCATTTATCCCAGTGTGTCCACATATGGTAAGAAGCTATGGCAGATGGTCAGGGAGTCTAAACATCTTTTTATGGCTACATGGACACTTTATCATTAATGGTCTTTCTCTTAGATGCTTTCAGAGAATACTATTGCCTGGAATCACTACCAGAGTTGCAAATGGAAAAATCTCTGTGGTTGGTTTTGTGATTCTAGAAGTCAAGAAATTCTTTTCTGGAAAAGAATTATAAAATTTTTGTTGTGGGAAATATTAAAAATGAGTGGCAGGCTTTCTGTGCTACTGTCAGCAACTCTCTGACCCGGCATGGTTCTACTGGGCTACTCTTAGTTTGCCAAGTGCCATGGCAGATCCAGTCAACACAGTCAGCCTCTACACCCCTCTTCCCAGCAGGTGCAGTCCTGCTGGCTCTGACTCTAGCTAGCCCCCTGCAGCTATGATCCCAACTCTGGTTCCCTTGTCTCTGGCTCCACTACTTCCTTCTCAGCCATAAACCCCTGTAATCAGTGGTCCCACATTCTGGTAACCAAGGAAATCAAAACTCTTGAAGCTTATAATTAACCAATCAGATTTATGTTTCAATAAATTCTCAATTCACAAGATACCAATACAATAATTTCAGAACCAGTTGATAGTAATAAAACCTGCCCACCTAGATTAGACAAATTACCCCAATTATTGTAACCTTTATTATATCATAGCCACATATGACTATTTAAAGCCATGCTATTCACGTTCTTCTTCCAGTCAGTTCACCTCAATCTTGGCTTCGTCCTCTGCCCAGATGCTCTCTGTCTCTGCAACTCTTAGCTCCACCTCCCTTTTCCCTGTCCAATCACAGGACCCCTGATAGACTAATATTTTGGTGTGGTTGGACACAGAAAATCCGGTCACACAGGAGCCCACTGATGTTAAAAGAAACACTTAATTTTATTATTCTAGAAATAATTTATCCTGAAACATTGGGCCTGTGCCACTTGAATGCTGTATTTTCTGTAATATCATACAAACTTTTTTCTACAGGCAAGAAAAATATTCTGCTTGGCCTCAGCACATTTCAGTTCATCATTTAACCTCTTCTCTTTAGGGTAATTCTTCCCACTCTGAATTTGCAATATAATGTTTTAAAAAAACAAGAAATCCTCAAGCCACAGTGAATTGCACTGAGCAATAATCTAATACTACAAATTGGATTTTAAGTGTCATATCCCAAATGTGTTCTAGGGAGGGATGTGGGTTATATATTTGGACTCTTTCTGAAGAATCCTTTTACTCCTTTATGAATTGGCAAAGTGGCATTGGCTTTTGACAGCCTGCCTGGCTGGCATGTACACTTGTAAGAGATTGGAAAGCAGACAAAAAGACAAAAGCACAAAATTCTCGGTAGTGGCAGGTGCCAACTCCTTGGTTCCATTTCCAGCTGGCCACCTTCCCTCTTCTTAAGCAGACCCACACCTCTGTGTCTATGTGAAAATGCATCTGTTTGATTAGTATTACAGTTGGCCCCAGGGTTTGCACATTCAGCTGAAATTGGCATGGTATTGGAATGTAGTTTCTTGAATGGTTTTGCTGATCTTCATCACTTCTCTTCTTAATAGTATGTTCAAGATTCTGTAGTCTCCTCTTCCTTTAGGATGCTTCCATAGAATCGGAGCATATTTGGATGGTCCATCCTTTCCTCTTAGCTCCAAATTTTGTCTCTGTAACTCCTTCCATGGGTGTTTTGTTCCCTATACTAAGGAGGAATGAAGTATCCACACTTTGGTCTTTGTTCTTCTTGATTTTCTTGTGTTTTGCAAATTGTATCTTGGGTATTCTAAGTTTCTGGGCAAATATCCACTTATTAGTGAGTGCATATCAAGTGACTTATTTTGTGATTGGGTTACCACACTAAGGATGATATTCTCCAGAGACATTCATTTGCCCAAGAATTTCATAAATTCATTGTTTTTAATAGCTGAGTAGTACTCAATTGTGTAAATGTACCATATTTTCTGTATCCATTCCTCTGTTGAGGGACATCTAGGTTCTTTCCAGCTTCTGACTATTATAAATAAGGCTGCTATGAACATAGTGGGTCATGTGTCTTTATTACCAGTTGGAACTTCTTCTGAGTATATGCCCAGGAAAAGTATTGCTGGATCTTACAGTAGTACTATGTCCAATTTTTCTGAGGAACTGACAGACTGATTTCCAGAGTGGTTGTACAAGCTTGCAATCCCACCAGCAATGGATGAGTGCTCCTCTTTCTCCACATCCTTGCCAGCATCTGCTGTCATCTGAATTTTTGATCTTAGCCATTCTGACTTGTGTGAGGTGGAATCTCAGGGTTGCTTTGATTTGAATTTCCCTGATGATTAAGGATGTTGAACATTTTTTTCAGGTGCTTCTCAGACATTTGGTATTCCTCACTTGAGAATTCTTTGTTTAGCTCTCTACTCCATTTTTTAATGGGGTTATTTGAATTTCTGGAGTCCAGCTTCTTGAGCTCTTTATATATATTGGATATTAGTCCCCTATCAGATTTAGGACCCCACCCAGGGATTCATTCCATAATCAGCCACCAAACCCAGACACTATTGCATATGCCAGCAAGATTTTGCTGAAAGTACCCTGATATAGTTGTCTCGAGTGAGGCTATGCCAGTGCCTGGCAAATACAGAAGTGGGTGCTCACAGTCATCTATTGGATGGAACACAGGACCACCAAAGGAGGAGCTAGAGAAAGTACCCAAGGAGCTGAAAGTGTCTGCAACCCTATAGGTGGAACAACAATATGAACTAACCAGTACCCCCAGAGCTCGTGTCTCTAGCTCAATATGTAGCAGAAGATAGCCTAGTTGGCCATCATTGGGAAGAGAGGTCCCTAGGTCTAGTAAATTTTATATGCCAGTACAGGGGAATGCCAGGGCCAAGAAATGAGAGTGGGTGGGTAGGGGAGCAGGGCAGGGGGAAGATATAGTGAACTTTCGGGATAGCATTTGAAATGTAAATAAAGAAAATATCTAATAAAAATGAATAAAAAGAATTGGATCATATTTAAGCTAAGCTATTAGGTAGACAGCATGTTTAGAGTATGGGACATGTTTTGTTTGAGGGACATGACCCCAGGGCAAATAGATTTCTTCATAAATTGAAATGACAATCATCTTAGTAAGAATGAGAAAACTGAGTTGAAAAAAAATACTGATCACTTTCTGAGTTTATGGAGGACATAGCTATAGAACTATTTATTCATAAATAAGAATGAAGTCATGTTTGTTCAGAGACCTCAGCAACTCTGAAAATACAAAAGGGCTCCAACAACTGCTCCAACAACGGCTGCCTATTCATAGTAGAGAGAAACTACAGAAAGAAGGATCTTCTTGGCCTTAGAATAATCTGACCTAGACGTCTGTATCCTTGCAAAGTTTAAAAGTATTTCTAATGCTAAATTAAAATATTCAAGATTTGCTCACATGATCGTTTTTCATATAACACTGAAAAGTTTAGGCAGTCTGAGTATTGAATATGTAGGATTTTTGCTACATTCACTAGGAAATTATTTATATTTATATAAAAATAAAGTCTTTGTGCAAAAAAAGTGGTGTCATGTTAATTTGGGTGGCATGTTGTAGTGTACAAAGCCAGTCAAGCCAGTCATTTTCTGTAAAAAAAAATATTATTTTATTCAAATAACATTTATTCCTGATTATCAGGACATACACACAAGTAAGGGCATTGGCTTCCCTTCTGATACTTCTTATCTCAATTTCAGAGTAATCATGAATGCAGATTTTTTTCCCCAGAGAAGTCAAGTAAGTAAATATTATTGTCTGACTAAGAGCCTTAAATATAACCAAAGTGATGTCAGAAAGACAAACCAGAAATTTATCAGCAAGTTTCTTAGATATCTCCAATATGGGGATGGGATAGCTTTAACTGAAGGTCAGAATTATTGCCTTCCTTGCCACTTTGTACCAGGAAACGGATAGCCCATAGCTCCTACAGCTTTCTGTACCTTAAAAGTGACGAGATCAAACACCCTAGTGGCTGGAAATAGATGGATACCATGGCCCCTTTTGATCATCAGCCTTATTAATGCTGGCAGAATTGCATACTTGTGGAAGCAAGTATCTCAGGAAGATCCTTACTAGACTGACAATATTTGTGAGGGTTGGTCTTTGAGAGAGTTTGATTCAATTTAAGGCTCTCCATCTTTCTAGAAATTACTGATTTTCTTGCTCACTAGGAATATTTTTTCCATTATTAAGAACAAAAGTCCCTATGTGTTTGGTGTAAAGTGATCACAGACACCAGTGGGGTAAGAATTCAGTACACTTAACTCAATATATAACAGAAGGTGGCATTTGCAAACCCTGTATGTGCCGGCAGGGCTGTGTTTGTCCTGACAAGGGGAGTATGTTTCCATAGTTATGTAACATTTACACAACACTGTGAGTAAAGCTAAGTGCTAGTATAAGAAAGATTCACAAAATTTTGGTGTGTTCCTATGAGAGCTTGTAATCTGAGAGGAACACTGTAATTTTATAAGTACTACATTCAAACATTGATCAGATCAGTATAAAGTTCTGTATCCCCAAAATTGTTTGCCTTCCCAAACACAACTCACACACACACACAAACAAACAAACAAACAAACAAACAAGGGGCAGGGGGGATGCACATCTACATGTGGTTGTGTTTGTGTGTGTTTGCAGAAAACACTCTATAGAATGTATTCAAAAGTATATGGCAGGTGTATAAGTGGTCCAGTCATGAGCTTTTTGTCTAATCTAGAGGTCTAGTATTTATTAAGCACTTACTTCATATTTTACACTCTCATGTTTGACCAAAATGTTTTAGGTAGGGCCTTTTACCTGTTGAGGATAGAAAAACAAAGGAGTTTAACAATGAACTTGGAATACAGACAGTACTTTCAAATAATTGCTGGGATGTGAGAACCAGTGAGCCTGTGCAGCAGGTAAAAGTGCCTTGTTGTGTAATCCTGGTCGCCTGAGATTGTCTCCTAGAATGAATGTTGAAGTAGAAGAAGAGAACAGGTTCTAGAAGGTGTCTTATGGCTTCTTCATGTGTTCCTTATACATGTACACTGCCCCCACAAGCATACAATACAAACATAACATATGCACATAGCATACACATGCAATAACAATAAATAAAATGTATTTAATACAATAATAAATAATTTAAAATCACAGATATTTGAATTCATTTAGTCTAGAGCTGTGCTTTTACTCTTCCTGTCACTAAGAACACAAGGACAGAGCACATCATATAGGATAATATAGTGACTAAGGTATGGGCACCCTTTGGAGGTGGACAGGATTCCTGCAACCATGTTTTCAGACCCAATATTTTTAAGGGTGATATATATGCATATGTACACACAAATACACACATGTATTACCCATATCTATATTATATGTTCATGTCTATGTCTGTGCTATATGTGTGTGTATATATATATATATACATATATGTATACATATATGTGTATATGTGTGTGTATGTGTATAAATATATATGTATTTGTGTATATATATATATATATATATATGCATATGCCCTTGTCTTTATTTATGATCTGTAAGTAATTCAAAGTAATTCACTGTTGTAATCACATACTTATTCCCCAACAATATTACATACTTTGTGGGATCTTTCAAGGACCCAAGGACTCAGAGATGTTTGCTCAAGTCTCTTGCATGTTGAAGACCAAAACTAAGTTGTACTTGGTATGATTTCACTGGCCCCCTATTGTGTTAGATTTGGCTTCAGTTCAGACTTCAAATATCAGCACTGCCTAGATCTCAAGTTAACTAATATCTGTCTTTGCAAGTTAAATAGCATATAGCTTGCCTATTGCCTGTCTGTGCTAGGCATTATCAATGGATCTAGATTCAGAGTATCTTCCAAGTGTTTAATTTTTACAATGGCATGAAATACTGAATTTTTTGGAAGATTTATTTTTGTTTCATGTGTATAGTGTTTTGCGTGTATGGGTATATGTGCACCCACATGTACACAATGCCTGTGGAGGCCAGAAAAGGGAATCAATTCTTCTGGACTGTATTGCAGAAAGTTGAGAGCCACCATGATGATGTTGGGTACTCAATGCTTGTCTTCTGAAAAAGCAACAAGTACTATTAGCTGCTAAACCCTCTTTCAATCCTAATATATGTGTGTATCTGTATCATATATATATATATATATATATATATATATGCATGCAGAGGCCTTCCTACAAAAGTTTGCATACCCTTAACTAAAATGTGTTTATTGAAACTCCTTCAAATTTACCCATTAAACATACTTAAATTTCACCTCCAGAATGCCCAACAGGATATATCTGAGCTTTGGATCAAGGTGGGAGTCAGTGTGGTCATGTTTTTAAAGGTTCATTTCTGGGCCATGCCTTTAGCCCTTCCATTTGAAAACCACTACTGTAAAATTAGAACTGCTATATTGGAGACCATGGACCCCTGAAAGAACATCTGCTTAAATGCCAGCTCTGCTATTTGTGACATCTATGGCTTTGAACAAGACATTGCTGCTCTTCAATGGTGCATGAAAACTTTCATCATCAAGATAAGAATAAATCTCTTTCCTTGGCTCTTTGTAGTGTTTAAATAAATTTATACTTGTTAGGCATTTTTAAAAAGAGATGGAACTTAGAAATCTCATCAGAAAGATGTTTTCGGATATTATTGATTCATTTTGGCTGTAGATCCAGTTCAGAATTCTGTAAATGGAAGTTACACAAAAATTCAGCATATTGGATTTCAGTGCCCAGATAAAGTAATGTATCCATCATGTGGCCCTACTGTGCAGCAGAACAATATAAACAGAGGAGGCTACTGCATCTTTCCTAGGAGGCTTTTGCTGCTATTAAAGTATTTATTCGCACACTATCATAAGAATCATGTCAGTGTGCTAGAGAAATGACTCAGTGGATAAGAACACTGGCTGATCTTCCAAAGGACCCAGATTCAACTCCCAGCACACACATGACAGCTCACAACTGTCTGTAATTTCATTTCTAGATGCTCTAGTACCCTTGCATTGACATTTTTGCAGGCAAAAAAAAAATCCTAATGCACATGAAATAAAAATTAAAATTAAGAAATTAAAATAGAATAGTTTCAGATATTTTAATATAAACTTGGTGAACAAAAGAGGCTGAGAGACTGACTGTTGCTTAGTTACTGATGGTTGGTAGGAAAGCCAACCCCATCATGAAGAAGAAATGCAGATTGCTGAACTGTCTGCAGCCATACCTCTAAGAAGTGATTCTTCTTCAAAGTACTGGAATGTTCAGGAAATCCTCATGCAGTCACAAGACTCTTGCTGGGTTTTCTGACTGCTGTTTCTCCAAAAAATGATTGATAACCTGTCATCTCAATTATGTTCATCTTTACATTGCTCTTTAGCAGATCCTTTTTAGTTGCATTGAGTAGGTTGTTCCTTCTGAGCCCTTCAGCAGGTAGACAAAGAATTATGAGCTCGAATTTTGGTATTCAGTGTAGCTAAAGGCTTGTTGTTTGATCCAATTCAAAAGTCAGAATTTCTGACATCACTAAGGAACCTTGACAACTGGTGAAGTTATATGTACAAACAAATACTTTGATTACATTTGCTCCCTGTTACCATAACAAAATCCTTGGCACAAACTTCTTATTTAAACAAATATATTTGTCTTGGCTCATAATTTTGAATGTTCATGTTCAATTGTAATTATTGCTACTGCTTTGGTTCTCTGTTAAGTTACATGCATGATTCAAAGAGAATGGTCACATCTTAAACAGGGAAACAGAGAAGCAATTCTGGATTGCCACAACCCTTTCAAAGTTGTGCCTTCAAAGTTTTTGGACCTATTACTTGGTTCCAGTTCTACCACCTCCTAATCTTATCAACCTCAGGGCAAAGTTTACATGTGTTCCTTTGGGACTATCTTACCCCAACCACAGCACATGTATGTTTGCTAAATCATGTTATCGGAAACAGAACAGTATATTTTAACAAAGTCATGAAAAATCTATAGTTCTTGGAAGGTCGCCAACGTGCATAGAGAGATATATTTGATTTTTGATGTGACAGTGATGCTGGACATTGAACTCAGGACCATGGATGTGCTAGATGAGACAGGAAGCACTCTACCACTGAGCTACATCCCTGTTCTTTGAATAGTCTATTACATAAACACTTGTGTGTTGTGGCTGGAGAGACAGCTGTGATGTTTCAAGTACTAACTGCTGTTCTAGAGGACCCGAGTTTAGTTAGTTCACAGTTATTTTGTCCAGTGTCTCATAACTGCCTGCACCTCCAGCTTCAAGGAGTCTAGTGTCCACTTTTGGCTTCTGCCAGTGTCTTTACCCATGTTCCAAACACACAAAGTCACACACACATACCTATGAACAAAAATTAAATTAAAAGAAAAAGAAATCCTAGTGTTAACTTGACCTGAACTCACATCATACAGAATCACCTATAAATTAATGATAATAAATTCTGGACTGGAGAGATGGCTCAGTGGTTGAGTACTGGCTGCTCTTCCAGAGGTCCCTAGTTCAATTCCCAGCACACACATTGCAGTTCATATCTATTTGTAACTCTCATTTTAGGGTATCTGGCACCCTCATTCAGACACTCATACAGGCAAAACACTGACATACATAGCATTAACATAAATAAATAAATGCATACATACATACATACATACATACATACATACATCAAGAAAATAATTTCAAAGTGGACTTTTCCTCGTGTTTTAATATTATTGGCCTCTGTGGAGGTTATAGTGTATTTTAGGTATGGTGTCTAGCCTCATGAGTACTTGAAGCAATACCAACTTTCTGATAATAATGATTATGGCTGGTAATGGTGAAGATTAAGTCTGATTAGGTTATCTTTCTGTTTTCTATTTCTGCAGTACTTTAATAAATGCAGGCAGTTTTTACACAAAGCCTCAAAAGTGAAAAATATATTTTAAACATGAAAATTAGAAAACTTAACGTAAGGCCCAGCTATAATACCACTTAATATTCACTGAGAAACTCGAAGTCAGTATGCCACTGAAATGCTTGTATATTAATGTTTATTTCAGAACAGTTCACAATAGCTAAGGTACAAGTCATAATAAGAGTTTGACCATAAAATTTTGTATAACTTTGTGTGTGTGCATGTATGCACATGTGTATGCATGCATGTGTGTGTGTGTGTGTGTGTGTGTGTGTGTGTGTGTGTGTGTGTTTGTATTCAGTGACAATATATAATGGATACAATATAAAGCCACAGGAAGAAAGAAATTTTGCCATTTTTGATAATAGATACAACTGGAGATTATCATACGAAACAACTACAGACAATTAAGGAAGAGAAGTATCACAATTCTCTCATCTAGGGATCCTAGATTTTATAAGATATATAAAATCAGGCATACACAGCTGCCCAGTCTAGACTAAGAGAACAAAAGGGAATAGCAGAACAGAAGGAGGCATAGAAATGTCACAAGTGATAACACAGAAAAGAAGTAACTACAAACACAAATACTTACAAGAAAATGTCCTTATGGCATGCATTACAATGATTACATACAAGTAATTTTTTAAAAAAATATTTGCATATTTCTGCAAGGTATGGCTATTGGTTTTAAGCAAAGAAGAGGCATAATAAGCAATATTATTATAAGGAATAAATTTCATATTAACAGTACCTAATCTTCCCTCTTCCAAATATCTGAGAATAAATTTGTAAAGATATAAGTGAATAGAGTTGGACACTACAGGACCATCTATATGCCAGTCAGATAGCAGGTGAAGACTCACATTGCACTTCATTTTATTAATCATAGAAAGAGTGCTTCTGAGGTAGACTTATAAAGGTGCTTGTGTGACCAGGTGTTTTCAGCATTGGATGGGCATCAGTATCACATTGTGGCAACATGATTATGTTTAGAGTAGTATATATAATAACAGTTCCATTGAACCCTCAGGAATTCTTTACCTCAGTGTGGTTTGCTGAATGCTGGATTTTGTTAATGTTCAGAGTTATCTGAGAATAACTGAGGCATATGAATTGTGTCACATAAGGTAGACAAAAAGTCTGGCTCTTATTCCATCATCTACTACTACCTAAGGACTGGAAACCTGAAGCCAGTGCTTTGAACTAGCATCATTCCTTACATTTCTTCAGTTACACATTTTCTTGGGCAAAGAGTCTCAATACACAGATGCTAAGGGAACAATTATTCCCTGAATTGTTTGGGTATAAAGGCAGGTAGTGGGGGAGAAAAGAAAGAGGAACATATTTTCAGTTATTTATTCTGTAGAGGTATGTTATCATGACTCACATGTCATTCAATATTCCTATCTCAGGGTTGATTTTTAATTATTCATTTAATTTATTAACATTTTTGCATGCATGCGACAAATTGGCAACAGAGAAAAAACAACATTATTAAAAATCTCGATGCATCCACCCTTCTAGAAAAAAAAATCTCCTTGAGCAACTGTGAGTGTTTTAAATGTTCCCCAGTGTTCAGTCAATGCTTCTTAGATATCTGCATGCCTGGTACCTGTGGAGGCCAGCAAAGAATATTGGATACCCTGAAACTACTGTTACATGTGATTGTGAGCTATCAGCTGAGTGCTGAAAATCAAACCCACATTCTCTAGAAAGACATTGTTCTTGACTCCTCAACTTTTCTTCCACTGATTTATATTATTAAGTGGAAATAATGAAATCTACTACAAATTGTGTTGTTAGAAGGCTAAGAGCATGGACTACATTTCCTTTCTATAAACATCTGTTCCAATTCCTTGTGGATTCATATCTTAATGAGCATTCAATATATATATTCTGATGCTGTTTAATAAGCTGAGAATCTCTATGATATCTGAGACCCATAAAGTTCCCAAACCTATGCTATGATCTTGGATATTCAAGAGAGTCCTTGGATTTACTGAGTACTTTTGACATACGTTTAGAACTGGTGAGACCTTTTACTGAACCTGCACTGTTTGATGAGAAACCTGAAGATGACAGGACCTGGAAGTTTGACTATAGAGGAAAATCACTATTAAAAATCAACAGAACACCTACCTGGAAAAGATGCTCTTGAGCAACACTGACAGTTTTAAGTGCACCCAAGTTTTCAATCAATTCAACTCACTTAGTGAAATCAAGAAAATGTCACTGTAGTCCAAAATGGGCCTTCAAGTGTATTTAGAGAGAAGGGTGCTCTATGATTTTAATGCAATGTGGTGGCTGCTGAACTATCATAATACATTTGAAAATGTTTCAAGGATGCTTCTTAAGACCCCTTACAGTTTTATACTCCAGGTCTAGATCTCCTTTACTCTTTCTATTTTCTTGTGTAAGTGGATACTTGAGAAATACTGTGTAACCATAGTTGAATCCAACATAGTCTATTTAATAAACTCTTCTTGGGTCTCTGGGGGAACTTGCAGATGTTAAATAGTTGTTGTGGAGTCTGTGTGACTAGGAAAATATTTCACACAAATTAAATTTGGATGAACTGTATCTATTACATGGCTTGTCTTCTTTCTATCAACCTGAGATTTTCAAGGTCTGTAGGTCAACCATATTGGTTTGATTTTTTTTTTGTCTTTGCCATAATTACAGAATTCTGTAGTTTTCAAATGTCCCAGCAGCCCAATTTTCTATTCTCTCTCTCTCTCTCTCTCTCTCTCTCTCTCTCTCTCTCTCTCTCTCTCTTTCTCTCTCTGTTTTTCAAGGCAGGGTTTCTCTGTATACCTCTGGCTGTCTCAGAAATCACTCTGTAGACTAGACTGCCCTCGAACTCAGAAATCTGCCTGTGTTTGTCTCCCAAGTGCTGGGATTAAAGGCGTGTACCACCATGCCAGGCCTAAAGAATGTAGCTGGATGGCTGGATGGATGTGGCCGCTTCTTCTTTTCCTTTTTTTTTTTTTTTTTTTTTTTTTTTCCTTTTTTGAGACAAGGTTTCTCTGTGTATAGGCCCTGGCTGTCCTGGAACTCACTCTGTAGACCAGGTAGTTTATGGGTGGCTTGGGACTAAACTCATGATCTTCAGATGGACAGTTGGTGCTGTTAACCACTGAACCATTCGCCTAGCTTCGTTTTTTTTTTTAATATATATCTATCTTAGACTCAACCTAACCAAACATAAACATTAAAAGCAAGAAAATATCATTCATACAATCTTCAGTTTTTCTGTCTCTTGTATCCTCATCAACAATGGCTTAGAAGTCTTGTGGTCAGTTTTGTTTGTCTCATCTCTAACACAAATAGTAGGTAACATAGCTCTCAGTGTGTCTTACACATTGTTCTCAGGACTTCTTTTGGCCTTCTCCTATTAAGTTCTGTTCATAAAGCTGAGGATTATTGGTAGTTCACAGCACAGTTCAAGCAGCCTATTTTCAATGAATGCTTGCTCCTTACCCTTATAATACCAGAAAGTGTTATTCTTGTACAGAGAAGATGCTAAAAAAATAAATAAATAAGGAATCAAGAAACATTTCCCATGGTCACCCTGGTGGGTGTTTCATAATTAAGACCTATGAAAAAGGTGATAATTCCTTGTTTAGCTCTGAGCCCCATTTTTAATGGGGTTATTTGATTTTTCTGAAGTCCACCTTCTTGAGTTCTTGATATATATATATATTGGATATTAGTCCCCTATCTGATTTAGGATTGGTAAAGATCATTTCCCAATCTGTTGGTGGCCTTTTTGTCTTATTGACAGTGTCTTTTGCCTTACAGAGCTTTGCAATTTTATGAGGTCCCATTTGTAGATTCTCGATCTTACTCCACAAGCCATTGCTGTTTTATTCAGGAATTTTTCCCCTGTGCCCATATCTTCAAGGCTTTCTTTTCAGACAGTGAGATGTTGATTAAGTACAGAAACTTACTACTGAGCCTGATGACTGGAGTTTAATTCTGAGATACACAATGTACAGAACTTACTCCCACAAGTTTTCTTCCTACCTATGGCATGAATGCTATAGCAGGTGTGCACACACAAGCTCACACACACACACCCACCCACACACACACACACCCACCCACACACACACACACTAAATAAATAAATCAATGTTATGTATTGACAAGTCCACATCTTAGTACATCCTGATGTAAATATTTTTCCAATAACTCTGTATCCAGACCTATATCCTAAACACTGGGACCCTTGTCCCCACTCATGTCTAACCCATTTATTCATCACTTTCATTTCTTTCTTATTATTCAAAATAACTCTTTTATTTTTCCATCAAATCTACATTCAATTCTTATCTCATGCCAGAACACTCTGTAAACATTTTGGGTGATCCCAGATGCTATGACCAATATATTCCAGAATTTATAAATTTACACATATTGTACATACACACATTTATGACCAGAAAGGTGTATTTGTCTACATTGGAATTCAGGAACCTAGACTCTTACCATATGACTGGCTTATCACTCAAATCATAGTCTTCAGGCCAACAGCATCAGCATCACCTGAGAATTTGGTTAATATGCTAAAGAGGCTTCATCCCAAGTGTACTGATGATAGATATTGCCAGTGTGCTCCTGACTGGCTGACTCTGATGCCCACCAAATTTAAGAATCACTTCCCTAGGCTATCTTAGCCTGTTGCATCCAGCCTGTGGAAGTGTAAAAGGGTCATGGGCATGATAATCATGCTTTTAAAAGACTGTCAGAAAAAAATGTCCACTACTTCCATCTGGATTTCATTGTTACCTTTAATTAAGTGAACTTATCCTCATGTAAAAGTATGTGTCATTCTGTCTCAGAGGTCCATTCAAAGTTTACAAGACAATTTTAGCCCTTTTCCTTTAAGGAGGTGTCTTCCCCTGGAGACCTGTATTCTTCAGGTTCAGAATGTCGCCTGACAAGCTCAGACAGTCCATGTCTATCCTTCTGTCACTTGGTTGCTTGGACTGAACATTTTTATTGCTCTCTCTTTCTTGCTGTAGTTGGATTTTTCTTCTTCATGTTATTTGGTTGTAACTTGACATAAACTCTCTACTCATTAAGGGACCAGCCATTGCAAATGTGGAGTTTCAGGTTGCTATAACATGTCAACTCTTTTCACGTCAGCATAAAGTGGTCCAGAGGATGGATTTATCATGTGGAACTCAAAAGCAAGGGGAGAGCCATTTTTCAAGCACAGTGGAGAGAGAACTGGTCTACTCCACATGTGTTCTGCACTGATATTCACTATTGCTCAAGGTCTAAAGGTATCCATGGAGGAGATAGTTCTTTTGCACTCATGTTCAAGTGGAGGAAACAGGGCAGCCCTGTTTGATTTAGCAAGTGTGCACTGCTGAGTAGCACAGACTCCTCCTGCAGAGGACCTGAGTTTTCTTCCCGATACTGATTTCCAGTCACTCTCAATTGCCTGCATTTTCAGTGCAGAACCTATAATGACCTCTTCTGACATTTGTGGACAAGGACACTGCACTTCCGTGCACAAACACTCACACACACACACACACACACACACACACACACACACACACACACAAATACACACACACAAATACACACAGAGAGAGATACACACAAACCAGACACCTCCCCTCACACACACACACACACACACACACACACACACACACACACACACACACCTGTGGCTAATGAACCAAAACTTTAAATTTAATTATCATGTCTCTGGCATCACCTTTTTAATCATCTCTTCATAGGCCACCTGTGCCACTGAAAATATAGGATTTACTCACTCTTCATGAAGGGTCAGAACTGTTGTCCCTTTTATAACTTTCTCATAGCAAAGCAAATGCTGCATTGTATTGTTTTAAGATAAGGTTTCTTTATCCTCCTTAGGTGTGTAAACTGCTTTCCCAGGATATCATGCCTTGTGTTGCTTCCTGAAAGGACTTAAATGAAGTTATTCTCTACGTCTAAGCATCTAAGTCATGCAACCAACAGTAGTAGCACAGCTATGTGCTCTTTTTCTTTATCTCTTTGTATTCTTTTCCGTAGATTTTGAAATACACCAAAGTAGCATGGGCTGAGGCTCTTGTGGAATACAATTTTCCCCTGATGCCCTCCTAATTCAAAAAACCACACCAAAGACCCACAGTCACTTCAACAGTGGCATGTGAATTAAATCATAGGAGATTACATTTTTTAAGAGTCATAATAGTACAAGAAGCATGTAACATCTGTATGAGCTTAGAACCATGTCCTATCCTATCACTGAAGATAAATAGCTTCATGTAGTGTATTCTTTTATAAATTCTTTCATTGGCAATATATTATACAAAATAATTCATTACATTGTGGCATTATTTATACATAGTGTACTATTTTACATTTTAAATTTAATTTCATATGTTTCAGTGTTCAGTCTGCATGGGTGTACAGTGCTCCATAAGCATGCTTAGTGCTGCTGGAGGTCATAAAAGGCTACATATGCCTTGGAAATGGAGCTATGGAGGGCTGTAAGATATCACAAGGCCTATGAGAACCAAACCCAGGTCCTCTGCCAGAGCACCAAGAGTTCATTTCCACTCCAGCCCACATGTTTAGAATGCATTTTTATCATATTCATTACCATTACCTTTTCTTGTTTCCTGCTCACTTTTGCCTTTTCTTTACTCAATACATTTCCATTCTGTCTTTAGGCTTTCTTTGTTGTCATGGTAATTGACCATGACTTAGTGAATGCAGGTAGAGTTGCTCAGATAAGCACAAGCAGAACATTATTCACAGGATCATAAGCAATTTACAAGTGAATATAGTACTGAAAAAGTTTCTCTCCTTCGTCCAGCATCTCTTCAAGATTCCAGTATATCTTTGTGTTTTATTCCAAAAATGACCAATCTCAGAAACAAGTGATTTCAAAATTCTCCTCTAATAAAATAAGAAGACAAAAGTGTACTGAAAGTCCATAGCTAATAAGATTTCTCTCTTCTTTATATTCTTACTGCACATGTCATCATTAGAGAAAGATAATTTCTTCCTTCCACTTGTCACTGGCTATCACTGAGTAAGCTTAAGGCAGTCACACAATGATCATTCTATAGCCATTTCCCCAGCCACAGGCTCCATGAGAACTCTCAGAAATTTACTGAGTACCTTACTCTTTAAGGAAAAAAAAAGGCAAAAGAGAGAAAGAGACAGAGACAGAGACAGAGAGAGAGACAGAGAGATAGATCAACTCACTTAACCCATGCATCATCACAAAACATCATACCCATGCTCTTACAACCCAATTTTTTAATTAAATCAATTTGAGCAAATGTCCATATGACCGGAATACCCTTTGTTTTTCTATGTGTTTACATTATATGATATTTAATCCTGTCCCCCATTTCCCCTCCACCTTCACTCTCCCACCCAGGTCCCTCCATCCCTCTGCCTCCCATGATTATTTTGTCTCCCTTGTTTAGCTTTCTATCACATTTTTAATTGGGTGACTTTGTTGGTTTGTTTGTTTGGTTTTTGGTTTTTTGGTTTTATTTTTGTTTTTTGTTTTTGTTTTTGTTTTTGTTTGTCTAACTTCCTGAGTCATCTACACTTTGGATGTTAGCCCTCTATCAGATGTAGGGCTAGTGAAGATCTTTGACCAATCTTTAGGTTGCCATTTTGTCTTATTGACAGTGCCCTTTGCCTTACAAAAATATTTTCAGTATCATGAGGTCCCATTTGTCAATTGTTGATCTTAGAGCCTGAGCTATTGGCGATTTGTTCAGGAAATTTTCCCCTGTGGTAATGTGTTGGAGGCTATTTCCCACTTTCACTTCTTTTAGATTCAGTGTATCTGGTCTTATGTTGAGGTCCTTAATCCACTTGGACTTGAGCTTTGTACAATGAGATAAGGAGAGGCCCTTGGTCTTGAGAAGATCATATGCCCCAGTACAGGGGAATGCCAGAGCCAGCAAGCAGAAGTTGGTGGGTTGGGGAGCAGGACAGTGGGAGGGTATAGGGGACTTTCGGAGAGGAAACTAGAAAAGGGGATAGCATTTGAAATATAAATGAAGAAATTAATAAAAATGAAAAAAAAACAAATAAGGAGGGATCAATTTTCATTCTTCTACAAGCAGATCAATTTGTTGAAGATGTGTTCTTTTTTTCCACTGTATGGTTTTTACTTTGTCAAATACCAAGTATTCATAGATGTGTGGGTTTGTGCTGGTCCATGAAACCTGAAATATATATATATATATACAGTGGACTACCTTGTCTGGCCTCTGTGAAGGATAATGCACCTAATCCTGTAGAGAGTTAATGCTGCAGAGCATGGGTGGGGGAATAGGAAGGGAGAGTACCCTCTCAGAGGCAAAGGCAAGGGAGGAAAGAGGTGAAGAAACTCTTGGAGGAAAAACCTGGAAGTGAAGCAAGATTTGGAATGTAAATAAATAAAACAATTTTAAAAATGATATTCCAGTCAGACAACATTTTTAATTTAATTTTATTATTATTTTTATTTATTCACATTATATCCTCTCACTGTTCTTCTCCTGTCACCCCCTCTGAAATCCTTCCCCCACTCCTCACTTCCCTTCTCCCCCCAGTGAGTGGGGTACCCCAGGTTATCCATCTACCCTAGCACATCAAGTCTAGCCTCTTAATTTTCTTTGTTTTTGTTTTGGTTTTTGGTTTTTTTTTTTTTTCCTCTCCCAATCCTTCCCTTCTTTTTCCCCTGTCATGGGAACCTCCATATTAAAGATCACATTTTGTTTTTATTGATTTTGAATGGCCATGCCCATTTAATGTTTAATTCCTTTTCCAGTTGTTATGACAATATGTTTATTTGTGTATCTTGTGATCAACTCCAGTGTCTGTTCCTGGGAGTCCTTTTGGATAATTTCAGTTATCAGTTAGAATTCACAAAGACTGGGATAAAAAACTCCCAGTATTTAAACAAATTATTTTTGTCTACAGAGTTGTAGAACTTCATTATCTGTCTTCTGTCTTAAGTTTATATTTGATATTTTAAGTAGAATTCAAAATTAAAAGGAATATATTCAAATACATGCTTTTGGTAGTCACCTTTAATTTTGGAATATGTTACATGTTTTGAGTATTCAACCCTCATTTGTTCCTGATTCATTCCCTATGCCCCTTATTGTTTTCTCTTATTTTGTGTTTTCTTTTCAAACCCATTGAGTGCAGTTAAGACTATTAATTTGTTCTTGGGTATCAGACCATCTATTAGACCGTAGGTAGCTTTATTTAAGAGCCAAATCCTTAAATAAAACTGACTATCTGTCTCCAGCATCCAAGAGCTATGAACTTTTACTTATCCAATTGTGGGACCTTCATACTGCCTTCCCTCATCATGCTGAGATTTTTATTGAGTTACTCTTATACAGCACTTGCACACCAAGGTTCTTACACATATTAAGCAAATGATTCACTCCTAATCTACCATCCCTAACTTTACATAAGTTTTTAAAATGGTCCTATGGGGAAGTGAGAAGGCACAGTGGGGAAAAATATTGCTGTATACTCTTGATGAACTGACTTTGACCCTAACAAACAAACAAACCAGGTAAGGTGAATGGAGATAACCGATTCCACAAAAATGGAAGCTGTGTTATTCCTTTGCATGGAAATATGGTTGAGTAAATGTTGAAACTGTGAGGCAAAGAACGAAGCTGTGAAGATCAGTTTACATTTTAAAACACAGCACAGCAGGTTCTCATCCTAAAGATATATTCTAGTTGTGGTGGCTATTCTAGTTTGGCAACTTGACTACATCTGACATTAACTAAAACACAAGGGATTGTATACAGCTGTGATGGAACTTTTTCTTAACTAAATAATTCAAAATGGAAAGACCTACTTTCAATCTGCATCTTTTGAAGTGGACAGCTGCACGTTTAATCTCCTGCTGGGAGCCTATAGAACAGGAGAGGCAGACGTTTGCTTGCACTCTTTGCCTCCTTGCTTTCTCACTCAATAAAAAGTCCATTTTCCACCAGCATTAAAAGCCCATTTCTTTGGGATTCTATTACATACTAAAGACCAGTTGAGGTGTCCAGACTCCTGGAGTAAACAACTACTAGGTTCTTGGGACTTCTGTTGATAGACAGACATTGTTAAACTAGCTGGATCACAGCCTGTAAGACATGTAAATATTCCTCTTTCTATATACATGTAGATTATTTCTACAATTACAATTCCTCTAGAGAACCATGACTAACAGACTAGTTTTTAAAAGTTTACTGTTTCGAAAATTCAAAGTGAGGTCAAGTGGTCATGTTTGAAAATAATTACTCTGTATTATTTCAACAGAATTTGAAAGTGATATTGATATAGGTAATAATTGTAGAAAACTTTTTTTTCTGTTGCAGGTGAGTATTTTACGTTCAATTTGTTCCTAACATGGCTGCCTCTCTAGTCCTGGCTTCTGTTTTCATCCTTCGTCACATGTTCATGACACTGTCACTTCAGAAGGACTCCACAGTCTTTGTCAGCCTCATTGGAAAATTAGTTAATACTGTTTTATGTTTGTTTGTTTGCTTGCGTGCTTCCTTGCTTCCTTGCTTGCTTGTACATTTGATTTTGTTTTGTTTTGTTTGTTTGTTTGCTTGTTTGTTTGTTTCTTTAACTATTTTTGTTAGCTAAATCTGTTCTTCCCCAAATCTTTGTTTTCTCAAGTTAGTATGTGTTGTTGAGGAAGGACCTGAATATGACAAAGTGTTCTGAACTAACACTTAGAGGTTTATTATATCATGTAATCTTACAAGGTAATACATCTAGAGATAAAGACACAACATATGGGAGCCTGTGAACCATTCATCACTTAAACTAGTACCAAAGGGTCATGTATAGAACATATCAAACTCTATTCAATAAAAAAAAAAAAAATCATGTTAGGCTTTGCGGAATCAAGAAACTTAAAATTTCCTCTTTATCCATGCAGTTAGCTTTCTTTATAACTCCTTTAAGTTTGTATGTCATAGTATCAATGTATAAATGTATTTTAGGCATCAGCACATAAAATTAAGAGGTATATTATTTATTCTCCTAAATTTCCATTCCCTCTTCTTAAAGTACTAGAAAGTGATTATTTTTTTAAAAAATTTTTAAAGATGTATTTATTATTATATTTACATACACTGTAGCTGTCTTCAGGCACATCAGAAGAGGGCATCAGATCTCATTACGGATGGTTGTAAGCCATGGTGTGGTTGCTGGGATTTGAACTCAGGACCTTCAGAAGAGCAGTCAGTGCTCTTAACCGCTGAACCATCACTCCAGCCCCTTTTAATTTTATTTAATCCTCTTTTTTTTACACTCCAGATTTTATCCCCCTCCTGGTCCACACTCTAACTGTTCCATACTCCATACCTCCTCCACACCCTAACCCCTGTCTCCACAAGAATGTCCCCGTCTCCCCAATCCCATACCCAACCAGACCTCTCCTCTCCCTGGGGTTCCAGTCTCTTGAGGGTTAGGTACATATTCTCTGACTGAACCCAAACCCAGCAATCCTCTACTGTGTATGTGTTAAGGGTCTCAAGTCAGCTGGTGTATACTGCCTGGTTGGTGGTCCAGTGTCTGAAGAGATCTCAGGGGTCCAGGTTAATTGAGACTGCTGGTGCTCCTACAGGGTCACCCTCCTCCTCAGCTTCTTCCAGATTTTCCCTAATTCAACCACAGGGATCACTAGCAGTAAATCTGCTTGACCTTCTAGATGTGAATAATAGAGACAATATCATCAATTAAAAGTAGCACTATGATTTTTTTTCAATAAAAAAAAATCTGCATCTGACTCTTTCTGGCTTATTAGACCTTTCAGAGGGCAGTCATGATAGATCCATTCTTGTGAGCACTCCATAGGCTCAGTAATAATATCAGGCCTTGGGTCCTCCCATTGAGCTGGATCCCAATTTGGGACTGACGCTGGCCTTCCTTTTCTTCAGGCTCTTCTCCATTTTTGTCCCTTCACCTCTTTCAAATTGGAAGAATCTTGGGTCAATGCTTTTGACTATGGGATGGCAACCACATCCCTCACTTGATGTCCTGTCTTTCTTCTGGAGGTGGGCTTTCCCTCTCCCCACTTGTAGGGTATTTTATCCAAGGTCCCTCCCTTAGTGTCCTAAGAGTCTGTCACCTCCCAAGTCTCTGGTACATTCTGGAAGGTCATGATGACTTTAAGAATAATTTCTCTAAGTAACCAATAGCAATATATGATATTGACCATTTCTATAGTTCCTAGAGAACCATGATTAATGAACTCATTTTTAAAAGGTTGTTGTCAGTGAAGTAATTTTTTAATGCATGTCAGTGGTTTTAAACCTTAGGGAACTTCCATAAAGATATATGATCATCACATGTTTTCTTTCCCTTCATTATCAGTTGTGTGTGATTTATTCAGCTTATAATTTATTCATGGTCATAACAGAATTTATTTGTCCTTTTACTCATTGGAAGGAAATTTGTTTATCCTTACCTTTTTTTGCCTCTTTAACATTTAGTCTTTGAGTACATACATGAGAGCACTTTAGTGTAATTCACACAAAATAAGTCATATAACCCAATGTAATTGGCTATACCTAATTGATTGTCAGCACATTGGACAGGCTAATGACTGACTCTGCCAGAAATTGACAGAAATTATCTATTTCAGCAGCTAACAAATATTTGAGATCTTAGGTTTTTGATATTTTGAAACTATTCTCATGGGTACAATAGTTTCTGACTTTGTACTTTCTTGATTATTGGTGTACCTTTCTAGATTCTTACCTATTCTTACATCATCTTCCTCAAAGTGGGTTTATGTTTTCTTTTGTGAGAGTATCAGTTGCCCATTAATAAGTAAAAAGAGGGGTTTCTATGTAAAGTGTAGGTGAAGTCTCTTGTGTTTCAAGTTGATTTTAGCCTTAATAAATACTACTATATTTTTTCAGAAAGATGTTTTAAAGATGTTTACATGTCTTTCTTTTAACCTCTATGTTTAGGTATATTAATGCTTTAAGAGTTTGTTGTTTAACCAGAGACTCTGCAATTTATAGAGGAGAATGTGGGGAAAAGCCTTGAAGATATGGACACAGGGGAAAAATTCCTAAATAGTACAGCAGTGCCCTGTGCTGTAAGATCAAGAATCAACAAATGGGACCTCATAAAATTGCAAAGCTTCTGTAGGGCAAAAGATACTGTCAATAAGACAAAAAGACCACCAACAGATTAGGAAATAATTTTGCCAATCCTAAATCTGGCAGGGGACTAATATCCAATATATACAAAGAGCTCAAGAAGCTGAACTCTAGAAATTCAAATAACCCCATTAAAAAAATGGTGTACAGAGCTAAACAAAAAATTCTCAACTGAGGAATACCAAAGGCCTGAGATGCACTTGAAAAAATGTTGAACATCCTTAATCATCAGGGAAATGCAAATCAAAACAACTGTAAGATTCCAACTCACACCAGTCAGAATGGCTAGAATCAAAAATTCAGGTGATAGCAGATGCTGGCAGGGATGTGGAGTAAGAGGAACACTCCTCCACTGCTGGTGGGATTGGATGCTTGTACAAGCACTCTGGAAATCAGTCTGGTGGTTCCTCAGAAAACTGGACATAATACTACCGGAAGATCCAGCAATACCTCTCGTGGGCATATACCCAGAAGATGTTCCAACTGGTAATAAGGACATATGCTCCACTATATTCATAGCAGCCCCATTTATAATAGCCAGAACCTGGAAAGAACCCAGATGTCCCTAAATAGAGGAATGGAAACAGAAAATGTAGTACATTTACACAATTGAGTACTACTCAGCTATTAAAAACAATGAATTTATGAAATTCTTAGGCAAAAAGATGTATCTGGAGGATATCATCCTGAGTGGGGTAACCCAATCAGAAAAGAAGTCACTTGATATGCACTCACTGATAAGTGGATATTAGCCCAGAAACCTAGAATACCCAAGATAAAATTTGTAAAACACAAGAAAATCAAGAAGAAGACCAATGTATGGATATGTCATTCCTCCTTAGAATAGGGAACAAAATACCCATGGAAGGAGTTACAGAGACAAAGTTTGGAGCTAAGATGAAAGGATAGACCATCCAGAGACTGCCCTACCCGGGGATCTCTCACATAATCAGCCACCAAATGCAGACACTATTACATATACCAGCAAGATTTTGCTGAAAGGACACTGATATTGCTGTCTCTTGTGTAGCCATGCCATTGCCTGGAAAATACAGAAGTGGATTCTCACAGTCACCTATAGGATGGAACACAGGGCCCCCAATGGAGGAGCTAGAGAAAGTACCCAGGAGCTAAAGGGGTCTGCAACCCTATAGGTGGAACAATATGAACTAATCTGTACCCTCAGAGCTCATGTCTCTAGCTGCATAAGTAGCAGAAGATGGCCTAGTCGGCCATCATTGGGAAGAGAGGCCCCTTGGTCTTGCAAATTTTATATGCCCCAGTACAGGGGAACGCCAGGGCCAAGAAGCTGGAGTGAGTGGATAGGGGAGCAGGGCGGGGGGAGGGTATAGAGGTCTTTTGGTATAGCATTTGAAATGTAAATGAAGAAAATATCTAATAAAAAAGAGTTTGGTGTTTAAATTTTATATAATACAAATTTTCTATTTATTTCTTCCTATTGTTTTTTTGGTCTACTTGTCTGTCTCTATACCAGTACCATGCAGTTTTTACCACAATTGCTCTGTAGTAAAGCTTTAGGTCAGGCATGGTGATTCCACCAGAGGTTCTTTTATCCTTGAGAAGAGTTTTTGCTATCCTAGGTTTTTTGTTATTCCAGATGAATTTGCAAATTGCTCCTTCTAATTCGTTGAAGAATTGAGTTGGAATTTTGATGGGGATTGCATTGAATCTGTAGATTGCTTTTGGCAAGATAGCCATTTTTACAATGTTGATCCTGCCAATCCATGAGCATGGGAGATCTTTCCATCTTCTGAGATCTTCTTTAATTTCTTTCTTCAGAGACTTGAAGTTTTTATCATACAGATCTTTCACTTCCTTAGTTAAAGTCACTCCGAGATATTTTATATTATTTGTGACTATTGAGAAGGGTGTTGTTTCCCTAATTTCTTTCTCAGCCTGTTTATTCTTTGTGTAGAGAAAGGCCATTGACTTGTTTGAGTTAATTTTATATCCAGCTACTTCACCGAAGCTGTTTATCAGGTTTAGGAGTTCTCTGGTGGAATTTTTAGGGTCACTTATATATACTATCATATCATCTGCAAAAAGTGATATTTTGACTTCCTCCTTTCCAATTTGTATCCCCTTGGGGGGGCGGTGGTTTGCAGTGCTTTCTCTGATAAATGTCGTCACAGGTGTTCTGTTTCAATTAATTGATTAATGTACTAATACACATATATAGCGTGTAATTTATGCAGAGAACGTATATGCATTTATAATCTCTGCTTGTGTATATGTGTGTACACACAGAAACCAAAAGAAATTATTGAGTTTTGTCCTTTTTTGGTTTTGTCTTTTTGTTGTTGTTGTTGTTTTTGGTTTTGGGTATTTTTTTTTTTTAAGGCAGAGTTTTCCTGTTAAAATCGAACTTCTTTTTGTCAAGTAAACTAGCAGCCAGAAAACCTCAGATATCCCCATACCTATGCCTCCCTCTGTTTTGAAGTTACAAATGTGTATATAAACTGTGTATATAAACTACCTCAGTTTTTACATAGGTACTGGGATCTCTGCTCTGATTCTCATGCTCGCCACAGCGGGTAATTTTAACCACCACTCAGTGGTCAGTAACTTCTTTTACTCTATTATGAATTTTGCCTCAAATTCTGCTCTCTCTAATACACAGGCACCTTCAGTTTTTGGTTAACTTATTTCATATATATAATTCCTATAAGCAATATCCCTCTGGATTCAGAAAATATTCACTTGAAATTTTCTGTTCATTTACTATGAGTTTAATTATATTCTTCCATTTGTAGTTATTGATATAGTTGTATTCATTTTTGCTACTATTTTGTTTCTCCCATGTTACATGGTTTTTATTTGTCTTTGTATTTCTCCCAATTTCTATTGAGATTTTAAAAATTTACAATCTTTATATAAATAATATTTTATTTCTACTTCTATATTGATTCATAAGTAATTAGAATACTTGATTTAAATTTTGTTGGCTGTGAATTTTTTGTTTTAAAGAAATATGGATTTTTATGAAGCCATGAATCCTGCTCATGCAATTCTGTATAGTTGCACTTGATTTTTAAATGTCTGAGCTTAAAAAGTTCAGCCAGTGCTCATTTACTTGGCTTTATTGTGTTTAGAGTTTATGGCAAGATTTTTCTGTATGGTATGTGGTGATGGTTTTTGTCTAAAACTGCCCTTCCTTTGTTGAGAACCTTGTTTAACAGTGTACTTAGGCATACACATTTGTTGTGAAATGATCAGCTCCTGACCTTTGGCACTTTGTAAAACACTACTATGGTCAGTCCGTCTCTGTAATTTCTCTGCTGACCTTAATATTCTTTTTCCCTTTAACCTGCTATACCAGCCTTTGTGTTTTTGTGAGGCATACCCAGTCATGTTTAATTCCTTTCTGAGGACTGCTCTAGTATAAGGACACGTGGTTCATAATTATGCCTTATTGTGTTATTTTAAATTCACAATGTTGCCTTATATCAATTCATGAAGTTCTCAGCCACTTTTCCCCTCGAATATGAATTTACATAATTCTACTATCTTCTCCTAACCAGGCTTCACTTCTACATGTCCAGTAGCATGATTTTTGTTTTCATCCCGGTGCATGTATTTGTGAAAAATTGCATACATTTTTATTAACTTTTTCTACTGCTTATTGATTATGTCTTCATCAGAATATAATGTGATATTTAAGACCATTTTTGGTTTCTTCAGAAAAGAAGTTATTTTTTTTTTCATCTCAAGTGCACAGTTCCCTTAAATATCTCTAAGCTCCTTACTGTTTTGTTATTTTAAAGTTATCGTCTCTATATTTTCATTTACCACCTTAGTTACTTAAGCTGCAGTGTTTTGTAACCTGAATTCTTATGTTATCTAGGCTGTAGGAGGCTAATTCATCTGTTTTCTTCTTAGATTCATGTATTTTCTTCATATATTTTGTTTATAAAACTCTGAACTGTGGATTTATTGTCACTGTTATTATTACTGATTTTGCTTGTTGTCTTGCTTTTGAGACACAGTTTCACTGTGTAGTCCAGGCTTGACTTGAATATAAGACCTTCTTTTAGGATTACATCCAGGCTTCACTGTCACATAGTACTGAGAATTTTTTTGTGAGTCAAGTGATATGAGAACTTTACTGTTTACTTTACGAAAATTATCACCCTGACTAGGGTAAGATGAAACCTGAACCTAGATATACTTTTATTTTCTCGAATGCATAAGGGGTACAATGTTGTTTTTTTAACACATCTCTTAACTCTTTGTTTTTCATCTGAGAGTTCTGCTTATTTACACAATACACTTTTATAAATGGGTTGTGGATGTATGCACGTATGTGTGTACATATACATATATATGTGTACATATGCATATATAAATATATACACATATACAAATATATATATATGTATGTATATATATAATATTTATGTATTCTAAATACCAATTCTCTATCAGATGGGTAGCTGGTGCAGACTTTTCACATACTTTAAGCTGAATAGTAAATCATTTAACAGTTTCTCTTGCAGTACAGAAGCGTTTTTCAATTTTACAAGATCTCGTGTTGTAGTAGCCAATTAATCTTTACTCAAATTGACCTAGAGGCAGCAGTGTGCCTTTCTCACTATGTGTCACAATTTCTGGGTTCCTGAATGAAACACATACATGCACACACTCCACACACAGAGCCTTATATTTTAATATGCCTTAAGCAGCTCATGCTGGCTACTTCCTAACTTCCACATGGTTGATGTACTTTCCAATAATCCCAACTCATCACTTACTAAAATCCCTATTTTTATCTTGGCTGCCCGAGACCCAGACCTTCAGCCCTACTGGGCCACGATACCTGGCTCTTACTTTTCAGGCATGGGAACTATTCATGTTCCAGCATGGTGGCTACCTCCTTCTCCTCCCTTGGCCCCTTACCTGGGAATCTTAAAGGTCCTGCCTCTGTCTCCCTGCATAGCTATTGGCTACTGGCAATTTCATTTGCCAATCAGAACCAACTGGGGGTAGGAACACTCATTATCTTAGTGGGAACTCTCGTGCAATTTTGGGAATCCAGTTAACATAATACCACCATTTGCCCAACCACAACAGGCCCATTTGCTGTTAGTACCGTTTTCTGGTCTTGTTTCCTACTCAGAATGGGCTTGTTTAGCATATTTACTAATGTACATAGTATCAAACTGTCCTCTAAATATGTGTGTCTCTCTCTCTCTCTGTGTTAATATAATTCTCAGAAACTCATTAGTCATAGGCAGGGAAACAGATTTTGTGGAATTCTCAGGCTCTAATGGAGCATCTATATATCATATCATCTCCGTTAAGGTCAGTGACAAAGAAGAGCAAAAATTTCAAGGAAGGCCATAGTGAAACAATATTTTTTGGAGATGATATGAACAGTGCCTCATAATTTCTTAGAAGTTGCCATTGTCTGTACAAACCTTGCTGGTGAGTGAGACAGTCAATATCCCAGCATAGAGAGGGTAAGGATTCAAAAGCTCCCAATTACTGCTGAAGTCCTATTGACAGTTGATGGATCTGGGGAATAGAAATTCAGTCTTCATTAAAGGTGTGGATCACAAATGGACTTAATCGATTATTGAATTTTTAAAAAGAAAAAGAAAAAAAAACAGGAAACACAAACTCAGGAGCATATACTGTTTGGTTTTCTATCAACTTAACACAAGCTAGAGTGATCAGAGAGAAAGGGACTTCAGATGAGAAAATGCCTCCATGAGATCCAGCTGTAAGGCATTTTCTCATTTCAGGGTCAGTGAGAGATGATGCAGCCTATGGAGGGGAGTTCCTTCCCAAGATTGGATGTTTTGGGTTCTTTAAGAAACCATGCTGAGTAAGCCAGGGGAACAAGGCATTTAGCAGCGCTCCTCCATGGCTTCTGCATCAGTTCCTGCTACCAGGTTACTGTTTGAGTTCTTGTCCTGACTTCCTTTGATGATTCAACAGCAATGTGAAAGTATAAGTTGAGTAAACCCTTTCCTCCCTGACTTGTATTTTGGTCATGCTTGCATCCATATAAACTCTATGAAATGGGGTGTGGAAAAGTGCAGGATACATCTAGAAAGTGTTGAGGAGTAGTTAATGTGATCACAACATATTTTATACATGTAAAATTTTTTCAAAGAATTAACTAAAATATTATATTAAAACAGTTTTTAAAAAAGTTCCCATAACAACCCCAAACTTAATCAGTTATCCAGATGTTGCTTTCTATGTAGGTCCTATATCATATACTATATTATTAGTGCTATTTGAAATAAAAAACTGTCTGATGCTAGTCTTATTTATTTTTCTTGTTTTTTTTTTAAATGAGTGAAGTTATTCTATTTGTTGTAATGGAAGGAACTTACATTGAAGTTATTCTGTTTCCACATGTCTATGCTGCTCATATGAAGAGAGTATTACCTTGACTGTTTCTGATTTAGGCTGTGTTGAAGTCTGTCATCATCTTTCATGTTGATTTTTTTGACTCAGACTATTCCCACTGGCAGGAATTCCTTGAAGATATTGCAGACTTGGTTGCAGACTGTTACCCTAAAACAGATTGCTTTTTTAAATTCTCAGTTCATAAATATTTTTATACATACAGTGTTATCAATTCAATGTGTCGATTACATCTGAAAAAAATCCCACTCCTTAATTTCTACTGTTTTATTCTTAGAAATGCTAATGATTATCTGGGCCTTTAGTCATTTGAGCTTTCTTTGCTGGTGGTTTGCTGGTGGACATGCTCACTTGAATGTTGGAGACTGATAATTGATCAAAATGGGGATTAGTGAAGGTATGAGGCCCCAACACCTTTGTTCTTATCTAAACGGTGCTCACAAGTCTTCACAGTGAGTAGATTCCATCTCAGAGAGTAATATTGCTTATTTATGAGAAACAATTCCTCATCTGTTAATATCTTCCCATGAGATTTTAGTAATGTAGGCACTTCTCCAAGCATCACATTTCATCCTGGTCACCATACTATTTGTACACACTCAATTACTTTCTCCAATGAAGTAATGAATCCTTCAAGTTACCCATGATTGGTGGAGTCAGCTACTCCCTAACTACGGATAATGTAGATTTTAAAAACTGCTTCCTATGAAACGTGTATTCTCTGTGGCATCTATGATGCTGGTTTTCTACTGACTCTCACCACTATTGTTACAGACACCCAGTCATTTTAAGAACAGAATAAACTTGCATTTTTAAATGCACCAGCTCTATGGTAACTACTGAGAAGAGACTCGGTATATGTTCTTTTTAATAATGATAAGCCACGTATTGACTTTTCCTTGATAGCCATGATAATATATCTTGTATGTGTTTGAATTTTACTCTATGTTTTAGGAATGTTTGTTCCTCATCTTCCCTACTGTTTTAGAACAGCTCACACCAACTTCTATGTCAGTACCTGTTGTTTCAACCTGAATATCTGTATTGTTTAATGGACTCTTAAATTCCAAAGCTGTCCCTAGGTTCTTTCAAACATTTTTTTCTGCAGCTTTCTCATCTCTCTTAGCTTACAATAAACTAAAAGTTAGTTGCTCTGGTTTGGGCTGCCAAAGAGTTTGGGGGCAAATTTGTTCTGTGCATGCCATAAGAGTTTCTTCCCATCATCTGAAGGGGGTTTCACTATTTCAAGTCATCATGTGCCCTTTAGTGCACTATTAGTTCTTTTTGGTATAATTTTTAAATGTTATTTTTAATTAAACATAGATTTTTTTTTCCTCATATAGTATACTACAACTATACTTTGCTTTCCCTCTCCTCTTCCTGGGTCCTCTCTACCTCCCTTCTCCCAGACACCTACTCCTATTCTCTTTCTTCTTCAGAAAAGATCCAGCCTTGGAGAGATGAAGGCCAAACAGGACAAAACAAAATACAGTAAGACAAGGTGAAAGCTGTCATATCTGGGCAAGGCCAGGCAACCCAACAGGAGAAAATGAGTCCCAAGAGCAGGCAAAAGTTGGAGAAATATTCATTCGTACTGTTATGGGTCTCAACAAGCTTACAACCATAACATATAAGCAGAGGAGTTGGTGCCGGCCCTATGCGTTCTGTTTCAGTCTCTGTGAGCTCCGAATAGTTAATACAGTGGGTCATGTACTCCTGGTATACTCAATCCCCTCTGACTCTTATAATCTTTCATTCCTCTCTTCCACAGGGAATCCCTGATCCCTGAGGGAAGGAACCAAACAAAAACCTACAATTTAGACTCTCTCTCTCTCTCTCTCTCTCCATTATGTCTTTTGGATTATCTATGGATTCCTTGATGATGTTTAATCATTTATAGCTCTTAAATTAAAATGAGAGATGTCTACCTTATCTACAAAATATTTTTGGGGTCATTGTGAATATAGTAGTTATCTTAATTCTAATTTAGTATCTCAGTGGCTAGAAAGACATGAGAGAATCTGAAGAGACAAGAGAATGTTTGGCCTGTGGACCCACACACCATTCATTGATTAAATTTATTCTCTTATATAAGGAAAGTTTGTGCTAACTTAGTTACAATAGGAACATACAGATTGCAGAGCACAGATGATCTGTATGATGTTCTACTTGCCAAGAATTTGAAATTCCTGGAAAAATAAGGAAATATGGCACAGGGTAACAGAGGGTGTATGTGAGAATAGAAAATGGTAGTACTAGGTGATCTCAGCATAGGATAGCCATGAACTTTCAATTTGTAAAAGATAAAATATATGCAAAACATTATATATTTCCAATAAGTGAGTTATATCTATTCCCTCAAGTTCAGGTATGTATCTAAGGAACCATAACTATCATACTTAAAGCGTCAAAGTCTCTTTATTTCAATGAATCACTTGAAATTTTTCATGTCTCCATCCTTCATGTTGCTGGAATAAAAGCAATGATTCTAGTCAATGATTCTTTTCAGCATCTTTATAATTTTTGTAAAAGAATACCAGTAATTAGTGTATAAAGGATTTGAAAAATGGTGTTTTCTCGCTGATTTCTAACATTAAGTCTATGCAGAAGTTATTAAAAATACAATTTCTTGAAATGTAAATAAAGAAAATATCTAATAAAAAGAAGAGAAAAAAGAAAAAGAAAAATTCTTTCTTTAATATAACCGTAATCACAGATTATCTACCCAATAACCCCAATATTCTCTGACATGAAATGTTCTTATATCACTTCAGGTTAAAGTATTAGTTTTTTTCTATACAGTGAAGGAACAGAATACAGAGGGAGATAGAATTCTGCATCTTACCAACTACATTATGTGTGCTATGGAATGATCCTATTCATATCAAAGGAGATTTTAACTTAAAAGTACTATATTAACAAAAGACAGGAGTAAAAGATTTATGCAGTCAAAATAAATTTAGTTAGAACTTTACCAGGTAATTTATAATGTCTGATTATATTATATCATTAAATAATTGTACAGAGGAATATTGTAAAGGGATACAAGAAACTGCCATAGAACGGTACATTGTGATGAAAAATTTACCATTGTGAAGAGACAGTAGAAAATTATGATTGGACATTTGTACACCATTATACGCAGAGTAGGAAATGTAGATTATTTTGGTGGGATAGTGGAACATTATGATGGGACAGTAGATCATTGTAATTGGACATTGGACCACTGAAGTAGGGAGAAGAATGTTGGTTCATAATTATGGAAATAAACTATTATGAAAGGTCAGTCATTCATTGTATGGGACAATGGTCACTGTGAAGTGAAAGGGGCATTGTAATGATACAGTTAGTAGCAATTGAGTAGTGGATAATTCTGATGAGACAGAGGACCATTTTGATGGGGCAGAAGATCATTGTGATAGGACAGTGGATCTTAGAAATGGCATATAGAAATATTGTATTGCTATAATGAAAAACTTGGTTGGGATAGTGGAACATTGTGATTTGGGATATAATAGTGGAACACTGATATATAACAGTGGATCTTTGTAATGTGGCAATGTATAATTGTGACATAACAGTGAACAATTGTGATTTAATAATGGATTATTGTGATGTGGCAGTGGAATACTATGATAGGTCAGTAGATCATTGTGTGTGAAATAGAAAATTCTGAGGGAGATTGAACTATTTTGATGAGATAGTGAATCATTGTGATGTTACACTGGACCACTGTGATGGGATATTGAAAGATTGTTAGGTGACAATAGACCATTCTGGTAGAAGAGTGTGATATTTTAAAGGAACAGTAGACCATTGTGTTGGGACAATTAATCATTGTTATTGAACAGGCTCTCTGTGAAGAGACAGTAAACACTATTAGAGGACATAGGAAAATGTACCAATGTGAGGTGACTATGGAATATTTTTGTCGGACAGTGTACCACTGTGATGAGAACAATCTTGTGGAATAGTGGGTTGTTGTGATAGGGAATAGGAAAGTGGAACATTATTAAGGGAAAGTGGATCATTGTGATGGAACAGTGAACCACTGCATGGTACAGTGAGACACTGTTATCAGATAGATGAACACTGTGATGGAATCCAAGAACATTGATCCATAGTGGTGGGGGAGTATATGAATGTGATAAGACAGTTGAATGTTCTTAGAGGTAATTAAAAAATGAATATACCAATGTATTAATCATTGTAATGATATTGTAAAACATTATAATGGGGCCTTTCACCACTGTTATAGGACTGAAGGACTCTAAGGAACAATGTATTATGGTGGCTTGATAGTCTGCTCTTGTGTTGAGACAATGTACCACTGTGGTGATACAGTGGAGCATTGTTATGGAAGAGTGGACAATTTTGATACATCAGTGAGTGGATCACCATGGAATGGAATACAATAGTTGACTATGACAGTGGAACACTGTGATTGAACTGTGAATATTTGTCTTGTGTCCAGAGAACATTTTGATGGGACAGTTAACTATTTTTAGAGGGGATAAAAACTTTTGATCATTGGAATAAGAATAGACCAAAATGAAACATGCAATCATTTTTATGGGAAAGTTAATTATTTCTATAGGATAGTGGTTTGTTTACGGAATAAAAAAGATGACCCTAGTGATTGGGCATGAGTCAGTGAATAATTTCAATGTTAAAATAGACTAATGTTATTGTGGATGGGGTGGTAGAGCATAGTTATGAGCTAGAAGGTCATTATAATTATACAGCAGATCATTGTTATGAACAGTAAACATTTTGATGTGTCAGTGAGACATATTGATAGGACCAGTATAAAGGTACAGTGGGCCATTATATAAAATAATAGGAGAATGGGCAACTATAATGTGTCACTGAACAATTCTGATTAGATATTGGAATATTTTAATGAGATGCTAGATTATTGAGACATGGGACAGCAAATTATCATTATGTCATAGTGGACTATTGTGATGTTACAGTGGAAATAGTGTGATGTTGCTGTACAGCATGGTGATATGATAGTGAATCACTATAGAGGAAAAATGAGGCACTGTGATAGATGATAGGACATTGGTCAGTTTTATGGGAGAGTGGGGCATTGTCATGAAGCCATGGTCCATTGTGACGAAAAACGAATCATTGATATAATACAGTGGATCAGTGAGATGGGACATTTGGCCTTTACAACAAGTAATACGAAAGTGGAACATTGTGATAGAACTGTGTATATTTTTGATGTGATCTTGAACCATTATGATGGGACAGTAGGTCACTATGAAAAGATAGTATACTATTATGACTATATAGTGAACATTGTGATGGGAAAAAGGTCATTTCACTGAGAGTTTGATCAGTTTAATGAGGCAATGCATCATTGTGATAAAGGATATTGGAACACTGTCTTGGGTCAGTGGAACAACATGATAGGGGATAGGAATGAAGACCATAATTAAGGAAAAGTGGAGCATTGTGTTGGGAAATGGATTTTATGAGACTGTTAGACAATGGTGAAGAAAGGATGAATATCACAATGGGAGAGCGGATTAATTAGATTTGACAATGAAGCATTGTGATGGAGGAGTGCACTACTGTGATTGAACAGTGATACCACTGTGATGATGCATTATATACCACTGTGACAGGGCAGTGGCTCCTTGTCATGGGAGACTGGAACAATATGGTAAGACAGTGGATCATTTTGAGAGATTAGGATAGAGGAACAATATGATGGGACAGTAGCACCTTATGATGGGACAACAAAGCACTGTGATTATATAGCAGAGCATTATTATAGGACAGTGGACTATTGTGAAAGGGAATGGACATTGAAGCATTATTAAGGGAAAGTGGTGCAATGAGTGGTTCACCGTAATATGACTATGCATGACTAGAATAGGGCAGTTGAAGATTGTGATAGGTAATTTTTGAACATTTAGACAGGATAGTGGCTCATTGTAATGAGACAGCAATTATTAAGATGGAACAGTGGGATAATTTAATATGGCAGTTAAAGCTTGTGATAGGACAGTAAGCAACTATGATAGAACAGATGAAATTTGTGAGAGAGAATAATAGAATAGATTATTGTGATATGACAGAGACATATTTTGAAGGTCAGTGGTCCTTGTGATGGTATAGCAGAATAGTTTTATGTGACAGTGGACTATCATAATTAAACAGTGTCCCATTGCAATAGAGATTAGGGCAATGATGAGGCTATTGGTGCCTATGCTAAAACATGGAGTCCTTGTAAGGAAAAAGTGAATCAGGATGAAGGTGAAGTGGATGATTGTGATAGAGTATAGTACAAAGTACCATTGTTCTGTAACAGGAGAAAATTGTGATGGGACAGTGAACCATTGTGATTGAGTAATGGACCATTGTGTTAGAACAGTAAATTGTTGTGATGGAATAGTGAATCATTTTGATGGAACAGTACAAAATTATGATGCAACAGTAAACAATAATGAAGGGACAGTGGGCATTGTGATTGGACAGTAGACAATTATGATGACTGGACAATTCTGTGTATCTTTTGTTGGAGTCTGTCAAAAGACCCTTACTCACAAAGACCACAGACAGCCATCTCTGCAAACTGCAAGAGGTTTTTATTGATCCAGCATGTTGGATACACCTCTCTCAGCAGGCAGGCCAGAAGAGAGACCCACCACTATAGCCTGGCAACAGACTTTTCAGATGCTCCCTACCTTGGGCAGGAGAAGCCCCAAGTGGATGGATGCCTCCATCGCAGGAGCTTGGAACAGACTCACCAGCAGTGCGAGGGGGATGAGAATGGGAATGGGGATGGGGCTGCCCAAGAAGAAACACCAGGCAGGGACGAGAGCAAGAGAGCACAGCTCTCATAGTCTGCTGTGCTCTGCCAGCTGCTCCCTGGATAGTGGGGGGCAGAGCAGCTTCAGAGAATCTGAAAGTGAAACAAAAGGGTGAACCAACAGGATTCTTTTTCCTTAGGCTTTTCCTGGAGGGTATAAGCACCAACTGGTAGGGGACCTGTGGAATGGAGAAAAGGGCATGCCCACATGGATGGGTAGTATCTGTTTCATGATTCTCAAAACAGTTGCCAGTCCAAGTCCAAACACAGATAGTCACACAAGACACATGCAGAAACCATCCAAATAAAGTATCACGGTAATTCCACAGAAACAGAAAGTAACCAAACAAGACCAATACAGGGCATCCTAGACATAATTCCCACAGAAGCCTGATACTATCCATACCAGGCGGTAGCTGGGTATCTGCCTGCCAGCTACCATTGGGTTAAGAAGGACCAACTCCAATCCAACCCCCTCAATGGGAAACGAGTGTTCTCCAGTTCCCCGTGGTCCATGACATCTCAGTTCATGTCACAAATCACCACCCAGATGGGGTCTCTCACGAGAACCCCAGAACCTGAATACCAGTTGCCCCCACCCCCACCCCCACTCCCCACCAAAACCAGACCTGAAACTAGAATCTGAAACCAGTCATTCATTCCCTCCTGGGACCTAACAGACACAGATAGTAGACACTGATAAGACAGACAGACAGACAGACAGACAAGGATCCCACTTTACTTTGCTCAAGCAGACCCCCAATTCACATTGTATAGGTCCTCTTGAAGAGGGTCTTCCCAGCACATGCACCAAATGTTGGAGTCCGCCAAAAAACCCTCACTCACAAAGACCACAGAGATCTCCATTGTTGCAAACCACTTATTCTAACATGTTGGGGACCATTCTCAGCACAAAGTCCATAGAAGAGACCCAGAACAAACAAAGAACACACTCTTTATACCTTATAAGGGGTAGATTTAGGCAACAGGGTAGCTGGTTTATTCTGATTGGTGTAGCAAGTAAACTTTTCAGGCATTGGTTGGTTTGTATAGGGTGACTAAGTAACCCTTTGGCTTAATCTCTCACTCTGCTTGCCCTTGGGGTTTTTCAGTAAAGCAACAGTATGTTTTGAACTTATGGGTCAGCTATTAATGTCACAACTATTAAGTCACAGCCATTATCATCAGGGGAAATTTCAGCAAGGTCAGGGTAGTTTGTGGTCTTTCTCAGAATTCAGTGTGGGGTGGGGTAGGGGAATTTCTCTGGGAACTGCTATCTTGTTATGGTTCTTTTTGTGAGAACAGTTCATTTTTGTTTTGGCAGAATGACTTAGTTGTTTTTGTTTGTTTATTTGGCAAAATGACTTAGTCATTTTTGCTGCTTTATTTCTGAAAGCTCCTTCAGAGGGAAAGCAGCTAGGTGGTCTTGAACTTATTTTGTATTCTACAATTTGTGATGGGATTATTAAGCCATTATAGTAGAACAGTAGAACATTTTGGTGGATCATTATGATAGACCAGAGGGTCATTGTGATGGTTTCATGGAAAATTATGTTGAGACAGTAATTCATTGGGATGCTACTGCAAATCATTGTAATGGAACAGTGGACCTTTTGATGGGACAGCAAAGCATTGTGATGAGACAATAGACCACACTAAAGGGACAATAGATTATTATGATAGAACAATGAATCATTGTGATGAAAAAGCGAATCATTTTGAAGGGATAGTAGAAAACTGTGATATGGCGGTAGACAATAATGATGGGACAATGGAACATTGTATTCAGACATTCCACCATTTTGAGGGATAGTGAGACATTTTAATAGGACAATGGTCATTGTAGTAGGTTAGTGGAACATTATTATTGGACTGTGAAATTTTTGATGAGACAATGGGACATTGTGATTGGACAGTAGATCATGTGAAGGGACAGGGTTTTATTGTGATTAAATATTGAACATTTTGATAGGAAAATTGCCCATGGTGATTGAGAATTGAATCATTTTGATTTGGCAGTGGATAGTTGTGATAAACAATAGGACATTTTGTGGTTATTAAGAGACACTGGAACATTGCTAGATAGAATAAGACAATAGACCACCATAATTAAACAGGACAATATAGTGATTGATTGATGAACTATTGTTAAAGGTCACTTAATCACTGTTATAGAGCAGTGTAAAATTATGATAAGACTGTTGGTCATAAGGATTAACAGTGGACCATTGTAATTTGACAGTAGAAAACTATAATGTGACAGTCATACATTTCAAAAAGACAGTTGGCAATCATGATCCACCTGTGGACCTTTGTGGTGAGTCCATGTATCTTTCTGGTGGTACATTGAACATTATGATGGGATAATAGACCATTTTGTTGGGGCTGTGGATCATTGTTAAGGTACAGTGACTATTGTGATGTGACAATAGGCCATTGTGATGGAAGCGTAGAATATTGTAAAGGGAAGGCCCACCATTGTAATGATATAGTGTATAATCAAAATGGTACAGTTTATCCTTGTTAGAAGGCATATGAACTTGGACCATGGTGAGACAGTGAACCACTGTGAAAGGGGATAATACTGTGATATATAATTAAAGAAGAATGATGAACTGTCATGGAAAAGTGAATTTAGTTATCACATAATGGATCATTTTGATGGGACATTGGACTTTGGTAATAAGACAGTAGACAATTGTAGAGAGGGAATAAAACAGTCAGACAAAGTGATGTTGCAGTGGAATATTGGAATTGAACAGTAAACCATAGTGTTAAGATAGTGCAACATTTTAATGTGATATTTGAAAGAAGGGACATTAGAGAATTATTAAGGGAAAGTGATGGAATAAGATGTTACAGTAAGTCACTGTAAGGTGGAACAGTTGAACATTGCTGTAGGCTATAATACTTGGACCACAGTAATGAGGCATTGGATCAGTGAAGGCAAGACTGAAACTTGTTATGGAAAAGAAAGTGAATTATTATGATTGAACACTGAGCCATTGTGATAGGAAATAGAACAGTGGAGATTTGTGATAAAACAAACCACTGTGGTAGAACAGTAGAACATTTTGGTGGATCATTGTGATGGAACAATGGGTCATTGTGATGATTTCATGGACAATTATGTTGAGACAGTAATTCATTGAGATGCTACTGTGAATCATTGTGTTGGGACAGGGGACCTTTTGATGGGACAGTAAAGCATTGTGATGAGACAATAGACCACACTAAAGGGACAATAGATCATTATGATAGAACAATGAATCAATGTGATGGAAAAATGAATCATTTTGAAGGGACAGTAGAAAACTGTGATATGGCAGTAGACAATAATGATGGGACAGTGGAACATTGTATTCAGACACTCAACCATTTTGAAAGACAGTGGGACATTTTAATAGTACAGTGGTCATTGCAATGGGTTAGTAGACCATTATTATTAAACTGTGAATTTTTTTACAGGACAGTGGAATACTGTGATTGAACAGTAGATCATATGATGGGACTGGATGACTGGACAATAATGATGGGATAATAATTTTAATGGGACAATAATAATAATAATTTTAATGGATTTTTATTATGTGACTATAATGGTTACAATGGGCAGACCTTGTTATAGAGGTTAGACGTTGAACTCTTGCAATGAAACAGTGAAATAATGTCATAGGAAGATAAAAAACAGTGAAATAATATGATGGGAAATCTAATCATTATTATGAGACAAACAACCAATATGATAAGAATGAACCATTTGATGGAACATTGAATCATTATTATTGGATAATAGATCATTGTGAAAGACATAGTAAAGTTTACCTCTGAAATGAGACAAGTGAACATAATGATGAAACAGGGAATTACTGTTATGGGACAGTGGATTATTGTGCTACAAATATAGAGAATCATTGCAATGGCACAGAGTGTTGTCCTGATAGAACAGTGAATCATAGCAATGGAATGGTGGAATATTGTGATGGAATTATGGATTATCATGAGAGGACTGTGAATCATTGCAGTTGAACAGTGAATTGTTATGATAGGAAGTAGACAATTTTGAAGTTTCTTTGGACCATTTTGATAAGGAATATGACAGTGGACTATTATGAAAAGGCAGAGAACACTTTGATTCATTTTAATGAGAAATACTGTGATAATAAATAGGACGGTTGAGCATTGTGATAAGACAGTGAATCAATGAGATTTTACATTGTGTCTTTGAGAAGGAACAGTATATTGTTGTTAGGGAGAGTAGAAGAATGAACCACTGTGATGAAACAAGAGAAAATAGAAATTGGAGAATGAATCTTTGTTATGGCTTATTGTGGTAGGACAAACATTGTGATGGGGTAGTGGGCCATAGTAACAGGTCAATGAACCAGTATGATTGTAGAGTAAACTGCCAAATAAGGAGCAGAAAAATGATCCAGGTAGATTTGACAGTGAATCATTATGGAGAGAAACTAGACCATTTTGATGGGATGGTAGCATAGTATTATTCAAGAACTAGACCATTGTGCTAAAGAACAGGGCTGCGAAGCCTTATTATATTATAATGGATAATTATGGTACTATACTTAATAATTGTTATGGAATAATGAATAATTTTGATGGAAGAGTGGATCATTGTTGTACTGGATTGTTCATTTATCCATTATTTCTTCTTCATTATTTTAGAAGACTGAATCATAGTGAATGGGTAGTGGATGATTATGATAGAACAATAAATCACTGTTATGAGATAGTGGATTATGGTGATAGTTGACAATTGTAGCATAGCATAATACAATGGACCATTTTGATGAGAGAGTAGATTTTTGTGTTGGGACATTGAACCTTTGTAATAGGACAGTAGAACATTGCATGTTGATGGTTCAGTGGATCATTTTGATGGGCCAATGGAGGATCGTGATAGGGTATAGGATATTAGCCCACTATCATGTGACAATGGGGAATTTTGAATGGACAGTGAAATTTTGTAATGTAATAGTAGAAAATTTTGTGGGACAGTAGATAATTATGAGATAGAATAGTAAAGTGGATCACTGTAATGAGAAAAAGGAAATATAGTCATGTCAGAATTAATCATAATCAAACAAGTTTGATAATAAAGAAAATACAGTAAACCACTGGAATTGAATAGTGGAACATTGTGACATGAGAGCTGACAATCGTGAAAAGGGATAAGAAAGTGATGCAATATTAAAGGAAAGCAGAGCATTGTGGTGGTACAATGAACCATTGTGATGGGATGGTAGAAAATTTTGGGAAAGGTGGACAATTGTACATGGACAGACACCGCCAGTCTGATCACTATTGGAGAATAAAAATTGGACCTTGGTGATGTAAGATTGTGCTTGGATAGTGCACCACTGAAATCAGATAGTAGTCTACAGTAATCTACTGTGATTGGAACTTCAATCACTGTGAAGAAGGAAAACACCATTGTTAGGGTATGAAGAGTGGTCCACTTTGACTGGAAAGTACATCATTTTGATGGAATATTTGTACATTGTGATTGGATCCAGAAACATCACGATGGTAAAATAGACCACTGCAGTAAGAAAGAGGATGAATACAATGAGACAGTGGATCATTTTGATATTCTATTGGAACAATCTGATGGAATAATAGACCATTTTGCAAGGGAATTAAGCAGTAGACCACTGTGATGCTGTAGAATCCAAAATAAATTCAAGACCACCCAGCCCCTTCCCCCTCTGAAGGGACTTTCCAAACTATACTAGCAGGCTAAGTGCAGAACCAGATAGGGAAGCTGGCTGACTAAACAATGCTGAGAAAAAGAAAAAGAAAAAAAAAAAAACAACATAAGGGCAGGCAGAGTGAGGGACTAGGCCAAAGGTAGTCACCCTATGCAAACCAACCAATGTCTTGAAAGGGTTACTTGCTACACCAATTAGAATAAGCCAGCTAGACCTGTTGTCCAAATCTGCCCCTTACAAGGTATAAAAAGTATGTTCTTTGTTTGTTTGGGGTCTCCTATTGCCTGCCTGCTGAGGGTCCCCAACATATTTGATCAATAAAAAACCTCTTGCAGTTTGCAGCTATCTCAGCCGCTGTGGTCTTTGTGAGTGAGGGTCTTTTGTTGAACTCCTACAATGTGAAAGTGAAAACATGAGGACACTGAATCTTTGTTACATGATGATGAACAAGTTTGATAAGACAGAGAAACATTGTGATTTGACGGTGACTAATTTCCTTGTGATAGTAGACAATTTAATAAAGTTTAGGACAGTATAACATTCTAATGAAACATCTTAATATTGTGATGGAACAGTTGAATAGTTTGAGGGAACAATGGACAATTGTGACAAGGGGTAGGATAGGATATTAGACCACTGTCATGTCACAGGGAAGTGCTATAATTTACAGCAGAACACTGATAGGAGATAAACATTGTGATGGAACAGTGGACCATTGTGACAGGGAATAAAACATTGTTCTAATATTATAGCAGAATGCAACATTGTGATCCCTGTACCATTATGATGAAATAGTGAGTCACTGTTATAGGACAGAGAATCACTGGAAAAGGAGAGTTGACCGAGTTGTAACAAGGATAGACCATTTAATGGGACACTGGAATACTCTGATGGGGCAGTAGATCATTCATTGTCCTGGATAATATACTATTGTTATAGTCAGACAAAATTATAAAAATCAATAGATCATTGTGATGTGTGTACAAATTATAGTGATAGATTAATTGACCATTGTGATAGAAGAGTGTACCATTGTTATTGAACAGTAAATATTGTGACTGGACAATGGACCATTGTGATAGAACAGTAAGTAAATCACAGTAAGGAAGAGTGAACTATTGGGGTGAAACAATGAGGTATTGTGATGGGACAGTGCACAATTCATTGTGGTGAGATAGGAAACCATTGTGACTTTAAAGTAAACCCTTGTGAATGAACAGTACACCATAAAATGGGCCAATGAGCCATTGTGATCAGAAAGTGGATCATTTTTATGAGAAAGCAGATGGAAAATTGTGATGGAAGCAAAAAATCTTTATATATGACCATGGACCATTTTGATGGTATGATTGACCATTGTTATAGTTGATAGGACTTTGTACCAACATGATGAAACAGTGGATCTGTGTTATGGAAGAGTACAATATTGCCATGAGAAAGGTAATCACTCTGATTAGACAGTAGATTAACGGTGATAGGCCAGTAAATCAGTGTCTTGAGACTGTGGGATATTGTAAATAGACAGTGGATATAATGGCCCTCTGTGATGTGACAGAGGGCCATTATAAAGGGAATGTTTATCATGGAGATGGGAATCAAGACAACAAATCATATTTATAGGACAGTGGATCATTGTGATGGTTGAATCATTGTGATGGGATAGTGAATCACTGTAATGGGACATCAGACTATTGTGACATGACAGTACAACAATTTAATTTGATTGTAGGTCAATTTTATGGAACAGAGGATAATTGTAATGAAACTGTTGATCATTGTGACTGTAGTCAAATCAATGTGAATGAATAGTAGATCAGTGTGATGGCACAGTATGACAATGTAATGGAAGATAGGGTGAATGTGATGGAAGAGTCGAGCGTTGTCATTAGAAAGAGAATCATTGTAATAGGAGAATGGAACATTTATGGGATAATGAATGAATCATCTTGATTGGATAGTGGCCTTTGTCATGGAACATTAGATCATTTGATAGGACAGAGGTACATTATGATTAGAAAATGGATCATTGTAGTGGGATAAGACACCCTTGTAATTTGATAGTGGACCATTCTGATGGTAAAATGCACCACTGTGAAGCTACTGTCACCATTCTAATGTGACACTGAATCATTTTGATGGGAAGATGGACATTATATTAAGCAACTGGACCATTGTGATGTGGGATTGTATCATAGTATAGGACAATGGATCATTTTGATGACACAGTGTAACATTTTGTTGGATTAGTTAGAGCAATTTGTAAGGGAAGAGGACAGAAAACCCTTATGATGGAATAGTGGAAAATCATGATGAAAGGAAGGATCTTTATTATGTTACCTTATACCATTGTGATGAGAAAATTGATAATTGTTATAGAGGATAGGGCTTTGGGCAATTGTGATCAAACAGTAGACATTTAAGATGGAACAGTAAAGCATTTTGATCATAAAGAGAATCATTCTGATGAGAAAGTGGACCATTGCAATAGAGAATAAAACAATAAACCTGATGGAATAGGGGATAAGTGTAATTGGAAAATCTATTATTGTGATGGGTCAGGAGATCATTTTGATGGGACTATATCAATTGTTATTGAGTAAGGCCAATGGATGATTGAATGGAACAGTAGATCACTACAATTAGACAGTGTGTAATTTTGATTGGACAGTGGACAATTGTGATCAAAGAGTGGATCATTCTAATGGGACAATAGTCTATTTTGATAGAATTATGGATTATTGAGATTAGACAATGAATCAGTGTGAATGAACAATGAGCCATGAGTAGTGGAGAATGGTCTATTTTGATAGAATATTTGATCTTCATGATTGTAGAGTGGACAGTTTGTAATTGGACAAAGAATCCTTGTGATAGGAAAGTAGAGCATTGTAATGGGAGAGTGAGCCATTTTCTGGAACAATAGAACGCTGGAATTTTACAGTTGAACATTGTCATAGGAGAGTTTATCATTACGTAGGGATAGTTGATCATTATAATCTGATAGTGGACTACTGTTAAAGAAATAACACAATCATGGTGGGGCTATGGGCCATACTAAGTCAATAGTGGTTCATTGTAATGGGACAGTTGGACATTTTAATGTGACAATCGATAATTTTGATGGATGTAATAGAAAAATGGATTATTATGATGTGAAAATTGATCATGTTAAGAGGAAAAGGGACAGAAGGCTGTTGTGATGCAAAAATTGACCATAGTTTTAAGTGATAGGACTTTTAATCTCAGTGATGAGGCAGAGCATTTTTGATATGTAACTTTGACACATCATGGTTGGAAAGTGAATCATTGTTCCTGGGTATTGCAACATTGTGACATAAAGGAATATTTTTATGATAGGATATTGAACTATTTTTTAGGACATAGACTATTAGACCATTATTATTATTATCAAACATTGGAACATTGTGCTAAGACGCTGTGATGATTCTATGCATTATTGTGATAAGACATTGCATAAATGTGATGACATGAAAAACCATTGTGACAGGACTCCTGGAAATGCGATGAGAGAGTTGATCATTTTGATGTGACAGTGGTCCTTTGTGATTGTACAGTGAAGCATAGGGTTGGGACAGCAGATTATTGTCATGAGTATATCATTGTGATGGGAAGTTAGTCAATGTGATATGACATTGACCCATTGCGGTGGTAAGAAATATTTTTATGGGACAGAATTTTATAGAACATTAATATATAACCAGTTTAGTTGGGAAAGTTCACTAGTAATACATAGCATATAATATATCCTTGAAGGAGTTTATTGGATCTTTAGGAAAGCACAGTGAAACATTTTAATGAGAAAGTGAATTATTGTGATGGAACACTTGATCATACTGATATGGATTGACAGTAGACAATTGTGATGGGACAGTGGTTTGATGATATGAATCAGTAGCCAATTTTCTAAAACATTGGAGCATTGTAATAAGACAGTCACCCTAGTGAGGGAAATAACACCATTGTCATGGGACTGTGGAGTCTTATTGAGAGACAGTGAATTATTGTGATGGTACAGTAGTACTTTTTAATTAGAGAGTGGGCCATTGTGATAAAGAGTATATCGCTGCAATAGAAGAGAGCAACAATGTAGTGGGAAAGTAGAATATTTCCCTGTGATATGACATAAGAACATAGACAAGAAACAATGAACCTTTGTTATATTGTCATGGACAATTGTAGTTAAACAGTTGATAATGTTTTTAGGACTTTTATAGGACTTTTGACCATTGTGACAAGACAGCACATCTTTGACATGTAACAGTGAGTGAGGAGATATTGTGGTTAGAAAGTAAACCATGATGATATAAAAACAGACCATTGACATATGGCAATGAACTATTGTTTTAAAAAGACATAGAGTATTGGGTCATTATTATTGGATAATAGAGCATTCTCCAATGGATACTGGTGATGGGACAGAAAACCACTGAGATGGAACATCAAAACATCAAGATCATACAGATGACCATCATGATGGGACAGTTAGAAATTGACAAAACTGAATTATTTTGATTGGGCCATTGCTTTTGGAATAATTGCAGATTAACGAGGGATAAATCATTGTGAAAAGACAATGGACCAGTCATTATGATGTGAGAGTGAGCTGTTGTGATGAGACAGTAGAACCTTTAGATAAGACAGTAATTGCAGACCATTTAGATGGTATAATTACATAGGACAGTGTATTGGAGTATTGTGAGAACATATTGAATCTTTGAGAAAAGCTATGAAACATTGTGATAAGAAAATGAATCATTTTGATGGAAAAATGAACATGATAATATTAATAAGACAATGGACATTTGTGCTGGGACAGTGGTTCAATATAGTAGGACAGTGGAACATGTGATATGACAGTAGATCATAATGATGAGACTATAAATTATGGTACGACAAAGAATTATTTTGATGGGAGAGTAGATCATTTTTATTTAAAGTAAATAATTTTGATGGGAGTGTGGGCCACTCTGATAAAAAAGTGGAAAACTGTAAGTATTTCATCATTGTGATGGAATAGGAGAATATTTTGGTGCAACAGTGAACCATTGTTTTCCCAGTATATCCTTTTTTTTAGGATAGTGCAACCTTTGAATGAAGCAGTGAAGTATTGTTATCAAATGGTGAGCATTGTGATGGAACTATGGATCACAGTTTTGTGAAATGTGTTATAATTATGTGAAGGTTGACCCTTATTATGAGACAGAAGATAAATGTGATGGTAGTGTGAGCCATTTTTATTGGAAATAGCACATAGGAACATAGTGAAAGGATATTAAAATATTATGATAGGACTATGAACTATTGTGATGAAATAGTGGAATTTTCTGTGTGGATGGTAGAATATTGAAATAGGTGATAGCACATTGAACCTTAATTAGTACACTATAAAATACTGATGGTGCAGTGAAGTTTTATGATTAGGAAGTTAATCATTATGAGAGAAGTCAACCATTGTGGTAGGAGTAGTATATGGAACCATTATTATGGTAAGATAGAACATTGTGACAGGACAGTCAATCAATCTTATGAGACAATAGATACTTGTGAATGCTATTGTAATGAGAGAGTTGGCAATTATGATGAGATAGTAGATGATAGTGAGGAGAGAATGGATGATTGTGATGGAGACTCTAGACCACTGTGATTAGACAAAAGAAAAATATCAATGTGATGGAGCATTGGGCACTGTGATGCAAGAGTGAATCTTTGTGGTGGGACCATTGCTATTATTTCACAGTGAATACTTGTGAAGAAATTGAACTATTGTTTGAGACAGTGCGTCATTGTAATGGGAGAGCAGATCTTTCGTTTGGGGGTAGTGGTTACACTCTAAGTCACCGTAAAGAGAAAGTAGACAGTTGTGATGGGACAATGGACAATTGTTGTGGGAACGTGGACAATTATAGGAGTGAAAAGAACAATAAAACACAGTCAAGAAAGTGGGGAATATTGTGATGATATAGTAAATCATTGTTAAGGAACTATAGACTGTTGTAATTTGACAGTGGATAATTAGGATAAGGAATAGAATAATGGAGGATTGTGATAGGACACTATCATTTTAATGGAACAGTGGACCAGTATAAAAAGAGAAAGGGTATTGTGATGGGACAATGAACTATGGTAATTGGATAGTAAAATGTTGTGTTTACATATTGGACCAACGTGATGGAATAACTGACAATTGTGGAATAGTGAAGCATGTGATAGGGATATAATATTGATGTATAACTATAACTATCATAATATAACTATTATGAGGCAGTAGAGCATTGTGATAGAACATGTTGATAAGATAGCAGATCATTATTTTGGGATAGTGTATCATTGTGAGACAGAATAGTACAGTCAATCACTGTGTTGAGACAAAAGAAGTGATAGGGTAATTAGTCATGATTATGGAACAGTGGAACATTTGGAATTTGCAGTAGACCATTGTTATTGGGTAATGAACATTGTGAAAGGACTGTGAGCTATTATCTTGGGACAGTGTATCTTTGTCCTTTCTTTTGATAGGAAGTTGGACAATGGAAAACTGTTGAAACATATTTTAATAATAGAAGATTGGAACATAGTGAAGAGACAACAAAATCTTTTGATGGAATAGTAGCGCCATTTTTATAGGATAATAGAAAAAATTTTAGGACTAGTGAAATGCTATAATAGAGTATAGGACATGAGATTATATATATTGGAACTTTGTGGTACTGTAATAGTAGATTAGACCTTTGTGATGAGATGGTGAATTTTGATGGGAGACTGGACTATTGTGATAGGACATTGAAACATTACTAGGTAAGATTGAACATTTTGATGGTAGAGTAAACTTTTTGATGGGAAGGTAGATCATTATGTTGGGACAAGCAGTCATTTTGATGGTAGAGTGAATAACTGTGACAGCAGACAATAGTGAACAGACAATGGACAGTAGTGATTGGAAAATGGACCATTATGATGAGAGAGTGTATCATTATGATTGAAGATGGATCATTGTTACTAGACTGTGGACTGATGTGGTAGACAGTGAAACCTACTGAATGAAGAGTTGACCATTGTCTTGGTATAGCAGATCATTGGAATGGGAGAAAGGATCATTCTAATAAGAATGAGCCATTGTGATTAGATAGAAAATCAAGGTAAACAGTGGACCATTGTGATTTGACAATGAAGCATTACGATGTGACACTAAGTCAATGTCAAGGAACAGTGGACCATTGTGATGGGACACTGGGCTGTTGTTATGTGACAGACTATTGTTGTAGTGGGACAGTAGGCTTTTGTAAATAGACAGTGTACATTGTAATAAGAGAGAGGATCAAGGTTGTGGGACTGCCCCCCCCATTATGATACAACAATGTATCATAATGTAGAAACAGTTGATCATTGTTTTAGGATGATGGGCCATTGCTATTGGAAAAAAGGGTCATTGCAATGGTGGAATGGAATATTTTAATTAAATTGTGAATTGATATGATAGTGGACCACTGAGACTAGAAAATGGATTTTTGTTTTGAGGCAGTGAACCAATGTTATTTAACAGTTGAACACTTTGAAGAAATAGTGGACAATAGTCCACTGTATAAGAGATAACCATTTTTATTGTTTCTATTTCCATTTTTAGATCTTGGATGGTTTTGTTCAATTCCTTTACCTACTTGGTTGTGTTTTCCTGTAATTCTTTAAAGGATTTTTGTGTTTCCTCATTAAGAGCTTCTAACTGTTTACCTGTACTCTCCTGTATTTCTTTAAGGGAGTTATTTATGTCCTTCTTATCATCATCCTCTATCATCATCATGAGATGTGAGTTTAAATCCAAATCTTGCTTTTCCAGTGTGATGGGGTATCCAGTACTTGCTGTAGTGGGAGAACTGGGTTCTAATGATGCCAAGTAGCCATATGTAGCAGAGGATGGCTTTTACAGGCATCAATGGGAGGAAAAGCCCTTGGTCCTGTTAAAGCTCAATGTCCTAGTATACGGGAATGCCAGGGCAGGGAGAATGGAGTGGGTGGGAGGGAATACCTTCAAAGAAGCAGGGGGAAAGGGCATGGGATAAGGGGTTTCTGGTTGGAAACCTGGAAAGTGGATAGCATTTGAAATGTAAATAAAGAAATATCCAATAAAAGAAAAAAAAAGAGAGAGAGAGAGATGACCATTTTGGAAGGAGAGTGAAGCATTTTGAAAGAGAATAGAAAAATTAGTAACATTTAAGTTGTGATGGTACAATGAATAATTATTAAGGATCTGTGGATCATGATGGTTGAACGATGGACCATTATGGTAGGGGAAAGAGTAATGTTCATAACAGCCTTATTTACAATAGCCAGAAGCTGGAAAGAACCCAGATGCCCGTCAACAGAGGAATGGATACAGAAAATGTGGTACATTTACACAATGGAGTACTACTCAGCTATTAAAAAGAATGAATTTATGAAATTCCTAGGCAAATGGATGGACCTGGAGGGCATCATCCTGAGTGAGGTAACCCAATCACAAAGGAACTCTCGCAATATGTACTCACTGATAAGCAGATATTAGCCTAGAAACTTAGGATACCCAAGATATAAGATACAATTTGCTGCTCCAGACAGCCGGCCACCTTCCTGGTGAGAGCACGGGGGTCTGCCCGGCCTGAAAGGTTTGTGCCACAGGCGCCGGCGGGAGCCTTCTTGGCTCCGAGACTCCGCGGAGGGCAGGCTGCACGGGTGACCGTGTGGAATACAGAGGCCAGCCGTTTCTGGTATGGGCGAGAGTCGCAGAGCTTCTGGGGCGGCTCCATCTTCGGCTCCAGACAACCAGCCACCTTCCTGGCGAGAGCCACAGAGCTTCTGAGGCGGCGCCATCTTCGGCTTCAGACGGCCGGCCACCTTCCTGGCAAGAGCCACAGAGCTTCTGAGGCGGCGACATCTTCGACTCCAGACAACCGGCCACCTTCCTGGCCAAAGCAACACAGCTTCTGGGAAAGATCCTGTTTTGGGCCTTCACCTTCAGCCAGGAGGAGGTCCAAACACCAGATAACTGTACACCTTCCCCGAAAGAGGAGAGCTTGCCTGCAGAGAGTGCTCTGAACACTGAAACTCAGAGGAGAGAGCTTGTCTCCCACGCCTGCTGATTGAGGGTAACAAAATCAACAGAGAAACAATCTCTTAACAAAGACAACTATAACAACTAACTCCAGAGATTGCCAGATGGCGAAAGGTAAACGTAAGAATCCTACTAACAGAAACCAGGACCACTCACCATCATCAGAACCCAGAACGCCCACTTCGCCCAGTCCAGGGACACCCTAACACACCTGAAAAGGTAGACCTGGATTTAAAAGCATATCTCATGATGATGGTAGAGGACATAAAGAAGGAATTCAATAACTCACTTAAAGAGATACAGGAGAACACTGCTAAAGAGTTACAAGTCCTTAAAGAAAAACAGGAAAACACTGCTAAAGAGTTACAAGTCCTTAAAGAAAAACAGGAAAACACAACCAAACAGGTAGAAGTCCTTATAGAAAAACAGGAAAACACATCCAAACAGGTGATGGAAATGAACAAAACCATACTAGACCTAAAAAGGGAAGTAGACACAATAAAGAAAACCCTAAGTGAGGCAACGCTGGAGATAGAAACCCTAGGAAAGAAATCTGGAACCATAGATGCCAGCATCAGCAACAGAATACAAGAGATGGAAGAGAGAATCTCAGGTGCAGAAGACACCATAGAGAACATCGGCACAACAATTAAAGAAAATGGAAAATGCAAAAAGATCCTAACTAAAAACATCCAGGAAATCCAGGACACAATGAGAAGACCAAACCTACGGATAATAGGAGTGGATGAGAACGAAGATTTTCAACTCAAAGGACCAGCAAACATCTTCAACAAAATTATTGAAGAAAACTTCCCAAATCTAAAGAAAGAGATACCCATGAACATACAGGAAGCCTACAGAACTCCAAATAGACTGGACCAGAAAAGAAATTCCTCCCGACACATAATAATCAGAACATCAAATGCACTAAATAAAGATAGAATACTAAAAGCAGTAAGGGAAAAAGGTCAAGTAACATATAAAGGCAAGCCTATCAGAATTACACCAGATTTTTCACCAGAGACTATGAAAGCCAGAAGAGCCTGGACAGATGTTATACAGACACTAAGAGAACACAAATGCCAGCCCAGGCTACTATACCCAGCCAAACTCTCAATTACCATAGATGGAGAAACCAAAGTATTCCACGACAAAACTAAATTCACCCATTATCTCTCCACGAATCCAGCCCTTCAAAAAATAATAACAGAAAAAAACCAATACAAGGACGGGAACCACGCCCTAGAAAAAACAAGAAGATAATGCCTCAACAAACCTAAAAGAAGACAGCCACAAGAACAGAATGCCAACTTTAACAACAAAAATAACAGGAAGCAACAATTAACTTTCCTTAATATCTCTTAATATCAATGGACTCAATTCCCCAATAAAAAGACATAGACTAACAGACTGGCTACACAAACAGGACCCAACATTCTGCTGCTTACAGGAAACCCATCTCAGGGAAAAAGACAGACACTACCTCAGAGTGAAAGGCTGGAAAACAATTTTCCAAGCAAATGGTCTGAAGAAACAGGCTGGAGTAGCCATTCTAATATCAGATAAAATCGACACCCAACCCAAAGTTATCAAAAAAGATAAGGAGGGACACTTCATACTCATCAAAGGTAAAATCCTCCGAGAGGAACTCTCAATTCTGAATATCTACGTTCCAAATGCAAGGGCAGCCACATTCATTAAAGACACTTTAGTAAAGCTCAAAGCACACATTGCACCTCACACAATAATAGTGGGAGACTTCAACACACCACTTTCATCAATGGACAGATCGTGGAAACAGAAACTAAACAGGGACACAGTGAAACTAACAGAAGTTATGAAACAAATGGACCTGACAGATATCTACAGAATATTTTATCCTAAAACAAAAGGATATACCTTCTTCTCAGCACCTCACGGGACCTTCTCCAAAATTGACCATATAATTGGTCACAAAACAGGCCTCAACAGATACAAAAATATTGAAATTGTCCCATGTATCCTATCAGACCACCATGGCCTAAGACTGATCTTCAATAACAACATAAATAATGGAAAGCCAACATTCACGTGGAAACTGAACAACACTCTTCTCAATGATACCTTGGTCAAGGAAGGAATAAAGAAAGAAATTAAAGACTTTTTAGAGTTTAATGAAAATGAAGCCACAACGTACCCAAACCTTTGGGACACAATGAAAGCATTTCTAAGAGGGAAACTCATAGCTCTGAGTACCTCCAAAAAGAAACGGGAGAGAGCACATACTAGCAGCTTGACAACACATCTAAAAGCTCTAGAAAAAAAGGAAGCAAATTCACCCAAGAGGAGTAGACGGCAGGAAATAATCAAACTCAGGGGTGAAATTAACCAAGTGGAAACAAGAAGAACTATTCAAAGAATTAAACAAATGAGGAGTTGGTTTTTTGAGAAAATCAACAAGATAGATAAACCCTTAGCTAGACTCACTAAAGGGCAAAGGGACAAAATCCTAATCAACAAAATCAGAACTGAAAAGGGAGACATAACAACAGATCCTGAAGAAATCCAAAACACCATCAGATCCTTCTACAAAAGGCTATACTCAACAAAACTGGAAAACCTGGACGAAATGGACAAATTTTTGGAAAGATACCAGGTACCAAAGTTGAATCAGGATCAAGTTGACCTTCTAAACAGTCCCATATCCCCTAAAGAAATAGAAGCAGTTATTAATAGTCTCCCAGCCAAAAAAAGCCCAGGACCAGACAGGTTTAGTGCAGAGTTCTATCAGACCTTCAAAGAAGATCTAATTCCAGTTCTGCACAAACTATTTCACAAGATAGAAGTAGAAAGTACTCTACCCAACTCATTTTATGAAGCCACAATTACTCTGATACCTAAACCACAGAAAGATCCAACAAAGATAGAGAACTTCAGACCAATTTCTCTTATGAATATCGTTGCAAAAATCCTTAATAAAATTCTCCCTAACCAAATCCAAGAACACATTAAAGCAATCATCCATCCTGACCAAGTAGGTTTTATTCCAGGGATGCAGTGATGGTTTAATATACGAAAATCCATCAATGTAATCCATTATATAAACAAACACAAAGACAAAAACCACATGATCATCACGTTAGATGCAGAAAAAGCATTTGACAATATCCAACACCCATTCATGATAAAAGTTTTGGAAAGATCAGGAATTCAAGGCCCATACCTAAACATAATAAAAGCAATCTACAGCAAACCAGTAGCCAACATCAAAATAAATGGAGAGAAGCTGGAAGCAATCCCACTAAAATCAGGGACTAGACAAGGCTGCCCACTTTCTCCCTACCTTTTCAACATAGTACTTGAAGTATTAGCCAGAGCAATTCGACAACAAAAGGAGATCAAGGGGATACAAATTGGAAAAGAGGAACTCAAAATATCACTTTTTGCAGATGATATGATAGTATATATAAGTGACCCTAAAAATTCCACCAGAGAACTCCTAAACCTGATAAACAGCTTCGGTGAAGTAGCTGGATATAAAATTAACTCAAACAAATCAATGGCCTTTCTCTACACAAAGAATAAACAGGCTGAGAAAGAAATTAGGGAAACAACACCCTTTTCAATAGTCACAAATCATATAAAATATCTCGGCGTGACTCTAACTAAGGAAGTGAAAGATCTGTATGATAAAAACTTCAAGTCTCTGAAGAAAGAAATTAAAGAAGATCTCAGAAGATGGAAAGATCTCCCATGCTCATGGATTGGCAGGATCAACATTGTAAAAATGGCTATCTTGCCAAAAGCAATCTACAGATTCAATGCAATCCCCATCAAAATTCCAACACATTCTTCAACGAATTAGAAGGAGCAATTTGCAAATTCATCTGGAATAACAAAAACCTAGGATAGCAAAAACTCTTCTCAAGGATAAAAGAACCTCTGGTGGAATCACCATGCCTGACCTAAAGCTTTACTACAGAGGAATTGTGATAAAAACTGCATGGTACTGGTATAGAGACAGACAAGTAGACCAATGGAATAGAATTGAAGACCCAGAAATGAACCCACACACCTATGGTCACTTGAACTTCGACAAGGGAGCTAAAACCATCCAGTGGAAGAAAGACAGCATTTTCAACAATTGGTGCTGGCACAACTGGTTGTTATCATGTAGAAGAATGCGAATTGATCCATACTTATCTCCTTGTACTAAGGTCAAATCTAAGTGGATCAAAGAACTTCACATAAAACCAGAGACACTGAAACTTATAGAGGAGAAAGTGGGGAAAAGCCTTGAAGATATCGGCACAGGGGAGAAATTCCTGAACAGAACAGCAATGGCTTGTGCTGTAAGATCAAGAATTGACAAATGGGACCGAATGAAACTCCAAAGTTTCTGTAAGGCAAAAGACACCGTCAATAAGACAAAAAGACCACCAACAGATTGGGAAAGGATCTTTACCTATCCTAAATCAGATAGGGGACTAATATCCAACATATATAAAGAACTCAAGAAGGTGGACTTCAGAAAATCAAATAACCCCATTAAAAAATGGGGCTCAGAACTGAACAAAGAATTCTCACCTGAGGAATACCGAATGGCAGAGAAGCACCTGAAAAAATGTTCAACATCCTTAATCATCAGGGAAATGCAAATCAAAACAACCCTGAGATTCCACCTCACACCAGTCAGAATGGCTAAGATCAAAAATTCAGGTGACAGCAGATGCTGGCGTGGATGTGGAGAAAGAGGAACACTCCTCCATTGTTGGTGTGATTGCAGGCTTGTACAACCACTCTGGAAATCAGTCTGGCTTTTCCTCAGAAAATTGGATATAGTACTACCAGAGGATCCAGCAATACCTCTCCTGGGCATATATCCAGAAGATGTCCCAACTGGTAAGAAGGACACATGCTCCACTATGTTCATAGCAGCCTAATTTATAATAGCCAGAAGCTGGAAGGAACCCAGATGCCCCTCAACAGAGGAATGGATACAGAAAATGTGGTACATCTACACAATGGAGTACTACTCAGCTATTAAAAAGAATGAATTTATGAAATTCCTAGCCAAATGGATGGACCTGGAGGGCATCATCCTGAGTGAGGTAACACATTCACAAAGGAACTCACACAATATGTACTCACTGATAAGTGGATATTAGCCCAAAACCTAGGATATCCAAGATATAAGATACAATTTCCTAAACACATGAAACTCAAGAAAAATGAAGACTGAAGTGTGGACACTATGCCCCTCCTTAGAAGTGGGAACAAAACACCCATGGAAGGAGTTACAGAGACAAAGTTTGGAGCTGAGATGAAAGGATGGACCATGTAGAGACTGCCATATCCAGGGATCCACCCCATAATCAGCATCCAAACACTGACACCATTGCATACACTAGCAAGATTTTGCTGAAAGGACCCAGATATAGCTGTCTCTTATGAGACTATGCCAGGGCCTCGCAAACACAGAAGTGGATGCTCACAGTCAGCTATTGAATGGATCACAGGGCCCCCAATGGAGGAGCTAGAGAAAGTACCCAAGGAGCTAAAGGGAACTGCAACCCTATAGGTGGAACAACAATATGAACTAATCAGTACCCCGGAGCTCTTGTCTCTAGCTGCATATGTATCAAAAGATGGCCTAGTCGGCCATCACTGGAAAGAGAGGCCCATTGGACTTGCAAACTTTATATGCCCCAGTACAGGGGAACGCCAGGGCCAAAAAAAGGGGAGTGGGTGGGTAGGGGAGTGGGGGTGGGTGGCTATGGGGGACTTTTGGTATAGCATTGGAAGTGTAAATGAGCTAAATACCTAATAAAAAATGGAAAAAAATTAAAAAAAAAGATACAATTTGCTAAACACATTAAACTCAAGAGAACAAAGACCAACGTGTGGACACCTTGCCCCTTCTTAGAATAGGAAACAAAACACCCATGGAAGGAGTTACAGAGACAAAATTTGGAAGTGTGAGGAAAGGATGGACCATCTAGTGAGTGCCATATCCAGAGATCCATCCCATGATCAGCTTCCAAATGCTGACACCATTGCATACAGTAGCAAGATTTTGCTGAAAGGACCCAGATATAGCTGTCTCTTATGAGACTATGCCAGGGCCTAGCAAACACAGAAGTGGATGCTCACAGTCAGCTATTGAATGGATCACAGGGCCCCCAATGGAGGAGCTAGAGAAAGTACCCAAGGAGCTAAAGGGAACTGCAACCCTATAGGTGGAACAACAATATGAACTAATCAGTACCCCAGAGCTCTTGTCTCTAGCTGCATATGTATCAAAAGATGGCCTAGTCGGTCATCACTGGAAAGAGAGGCCCATTGGACTTGCAAACTTTATATGCCCCAGTACAGGGGAAAGCCAGAGCCAAAAAGTGGGAGTGGGTGGGTAGGGGAGTGGGGGTGGGTGGGTATGGGGGACTTTTGGTATAGCATTGGAAGTGTAAATGAGCTAAATTCCTAATTAAAAAATGGAAAAAAATAATGTCCATTTATTGTGGGATAGTAGAAAATTTTAATGGGGCACTCATTCTATGTAGTATGAAAGTGGATCATTGTGATAGAGCAGTGAACCATGCAATAAACTGTAGAACAATAGGTCATAGTTAAATGACAATGGACAATTGTGATAGGGATAGGAAGGTAAACAATTGTAATGGGTGTGTGGCCCATCATGATAGGACAATGCTCCAGTGAGATTGCACAGTTTAACTGTTTGATACAGCAGTGAATCATTGTGATTGAACAATGGACCAATGTAATATATTGGATCATTGTATTAGGACAGTGGATCACTCAGAACATCGAATCATTGTCAAGGAACAGTGGACCATTGTGATGAGATAGTGGGTCAAAGTTATTTTACTGTGGACCATTTTGATGGATCACTGAATCAACTTGAGAGAGAATTTCCACTGCAATGTGGAAATTTTTGAAGGGAACATGAGTCTTTTTTTTATGTGAATATGAAATATTTAGATAGGACAGTTGTACATTGTTAAGGATATTACATTAGAAAATTTAAATAAAGCAGTAGATCTTTGAAATGGAACAGTGAAACACTGTGATGGAAAAGTTAATCATTCTGATAGGACAATAATCTGTTGTAGAATAGGGAATAGGAGACTGGTCAATTGTGATGGTACAATGGACTGTTGTGGTTTGAAAATGTATACTTGTGATGGGTCATTGAATTATTGTTATGAGACAGAGGAATGTAGTGATGAGACAGTTAATTGTTATAGGACAGTGAAATGTTTGGATGGTGCACTGGACCACTGTTATTGGACAGTGAACATTGTGATGGGACTGTGAGCCATTGTTTTGGGACAGTGTATCATTGTGGTTGTAAGTTGGATCCTTGGATGGGATAGTAGATGTGTGTGATGGTCCACTGTGCTTAGATAAAAGGAATGAGGATAGTTGGTCATTTTGAAAGGACAGTGAATTATTATTATGGGACAGTAGTGCATTGTGAGAGGATAGTGGAAAGCTTTGTTGGAACAGCAGATAATTGTGATGTGGATAGGACATTGGGCCACTATTACTGGACTTTGGTGCATTGTGATGGTATAGTTAACCTTGAGATGGGATAGTGAATTATTGTGATGGGACAGTGGACTATTGCTATAAAGGATAAGATATAGGACCATTAATATGAAATATTGGAGCATCATGTTGAATGAATCCTTTTTATGAGAGAGTGGATAACTGTGTTTGCACAGCGAACTACTATTATGGACTGAAACATTTTGATGAAAATATTAATCATTTTGATGCAAGGGGTAGACCATTGCTGTAAGGCAATGGATCTTTTTGATGGAAATGTGTGTCATTATGTTAGGACATTAAACAATTGTCATGTCCCAGTGGACCATTGTAATGTGACTATGGACCACTGTGGAATGTATATGACAATTAGCCACTATGATATAACAGTAGAATATTGTAATAAGACAGTCTATCTTTGTTATTGGACAGTTATCCATTTTGATGGGAAAGTAGACCACTATTATTGGCTAGTGTACCATTTTTATGAGTGATATTGTATTGGACATCATAAATAGACAAATGACCATTGTGTCAGGAGTAGACCATTGGGATGAGAGTGAATAAACATGAGAGTGAGTTTATTTATTTGATGTGACATGAATTGTAATTATGGGACAGTTGACATTTGTGGTGGGAGAGTTAACTATTTTATGGGGCAGTAGACCACTGTGATGTAAAAAAGAATAAAACATTGTGATGACACAGTGGTGGACACTTTAATGGAATCATGTTGTATTCTAAGAGTATAGTCAAGGACTCCAAGAATAGATATTATCTTGTGATGGTACAGAGCATCATTTTAATATGATATTTGATTATTATGATAGGAAAGACAATTTATCATTGTAATATTATTATGGAAGACTATGTTTAGACAGAGGGAATCATCCTGAGAGTGTGGAACATTTTATTGGGATAATAAATTCTCATAATGTGAGAATAGATCACTGTAATTAGGTACAGTGGAGCATTCAGGGAATAGTTTGACATTGCAATGGGACTGTGACCACTTATGATGGAACAATAGAACAAATTATATTTTTGGCCTTTACAGTGGGACAGAGTATCATTGTGGTGAGACAGTGGGTTACTGTGTTTGCAGAATGGGTCATTGTTATATGAGATATAATCACTGTAATTGTGTAGTTGCCCATTAAGATGAGATAGTGCAATATTGTCATGAAACCCTGCAATAGGGCTATTTTGATGGGAGATAAAATATTGTGATGCTACAGTAAAACATTGCGATGGTACTGTAAAGTATTGAAATATAAGAGACAATCACTGCAATGGCAAAGTGGATTTTTGTTATGTACTAGAGGAGCAATACAATATGGAATGGGGCTACTGTGACAGTTCAGCAGGGTATATTGTATGTGAAGGTTGGATCATTGTGATGACCCAGTAATGTATTGTGATGAGACAGTGAACTATTATGATGGAATAGAAAAACAATATATTAGAGAAGGATTACATAATGATGGCAGAGTGGGGCATTGCTAAATGAGTAGGGCATTGTGATATTGTATCATATAATTTTAATGAAAACATTAATTTTTATAATATGAGCACTAGAAGTCATCCTCTTCTCAGGGTCTTCAATTTATCTTGTGAGTATGTTGTCTTCATTATAAAAATCTTTCATTTTTGGTTAGGTTCAAGTTATTTTTCAGCAACTGTGATAAAGATTGATTCCTGTATTTTTTTATTGGTGTATATAACTACTTGTGGCTTTTGAATTTTGATTTGGTATTCTGACACTATGCTGAAAGCATTCATTAGTTCCAAAGGCTTTCTGGTAAAGTCTTTACATTCCTTTACGTAGAGATTTGTACTATCCATAAATTTTAATACCTTGACATCTTCTGTCACTATTTAAATTCTTTTATTCATTACTTCTGTCTCATTATGCTATGACTAAAAGTACATGGTTAAACAAGAGTTGTAAATGTTGTCACCCTTTTTGTTCCTGATTTCTGTAGAAATACATTGAGCATTAAAATATTTAGAATAATATTGACTACAGAAATATTATATATAGCCTTTTAGTGTTCTGCTATGTTCCTTTGATTCTTAGTTTCTTTAGGACTTTTATCATGAAAGAATGGTGCACTTTATCAAAACGTTATTTTAGCATCTATGGAGATCGTGTGATCTCTGTCCTTATGTACACTAATATGATGCATTACACTTACCAGTTTGTATGTGATGAACTAGCCCTGTATCTGTGTGAAGAAACAAAGTTGATAATGGTGAATGATTTTTTTTATATGTTCCTGTGTTTATAAGTTTTACTGAAAAATTTTGCGTCTATAGTAAGCAGAAAGGTTGACTTATGGTTTCCTATCTTTACTCGCATTTTATCTGGTTTTGGCATTAGCTAATGCTGAACTTTTAACATGAATTTGGTAATGTTGCTTCATTTCCCGTTTGTACAGAAACAGTTTGGAATTCATTGGTGTTAGTCCTTTGGAGTTCTGATAAAATTTACAGCCCATGTGTACTCTTTTACCGATGAGGTGCTTATAAAATTATTATTTCAAGCTTAGTTATTGATAAAGAATACCATAAACTGTTTTTTTTTTCCTTGCTTTATTTTTGGTAGGCTAGAAATTTTCTAAAATTTCTAATTTTGTTTCTGTTTTTATACATTTTTATTGGTTATTTTATTTATTTACATTTCAAATATTGTCCCCCTTCCCAATCTTCCCTCCTCAAACCTCCATCCCACCTGCTCCCCTTTGCCTCTAAGAGTGTGTTCCCCCAACCATACACCCACTCCTGCCTCACGACTCTAGTATCTCCCTTCTCTGGGGCATCAAGCCTCCACAGGAAAAAAGTACTCTTCCCATTGAGGCCAGATAAGGCTATCTTTTGCTTCATATATAGCTAGATCCAATATTTTACTTAAGATTATCTGATATAGTAGTATATTTTTTAAACCTTTATTGTTAAATTTTTTTGAATTACTTTAGTATCTGCTCATTTGGTACCCATTTCATTTCTACTTCTATTAATTTTGTTAATTTCTTTAATTTTTAATCTTGTTTACCCTTTCAAGTAGCAAACTCTTGGTTTCATTGTTTCTTCATATTTTTTCAGGTCTAGTTTGCAAATTATTGCCCTGATCATATTTTTCTTCCAAAATACTATTGGAGTTTTGACTTGGTTTTCCATGCTCTAAGATAAATTATTAAGCTATTTATTTGAGATTTCTTCATGCAGGAACTTAAAGCTATGATCTTCCCTTTTATGATTTTTTTATTATATCTTATAGGCTTTGGTATACTGTATTTCATCATTACTCAATTCTAGGATTTTAACAAAGAAGTATTTATTTATTTTATGTATATGACTATACTGTAGCTGTCTTCAGACACAGCAGAAGAGATCATCAGATCCCATTACAGATGGTTGTGAGCCACCATGTGATTTCTGGGAATTGAACTTAGGACCTCTGGAAGAGGAGTCTATGCTCTTAACCTCTGAGCCATCTCTCCAGACCAATTCTAGGAACTTTTAAGTAGTGTTTTTAATGTTGTCAATGACCCCTTTTTAACTTAGTAATGTGTTTCACAGTCTCAATGAGTTTGTATTTATTTTATTGTAACTCTTACTGTTGTGTTTTTTCATTTTACTGTGACTGAATATACTACAAAGAATGGTTTCAGATTTCCTACATTTGCAAAAGAAATTGTTTTCTAATGAACAATGTATTTTAGAGCAAACAGGCTGCTTTGCAGCATATTCTGCATGCAGAACTTGTGTCCCACAGTTTTTTGTGAAGTATTCTATAGATTTCTTTAAAGTCCATTTGATATACATTGTTATTTATTCGAGATGTTTCTCTGTTGATATTTTTACTGGGAAGAACTGCTTTTGTATCAGTAAGATAGTGAGGTAATGGCCCATCCCAATTAGGGTTTGTATTGCTGTAATAATCAACATGGCCAAAAGCAACTTAGGGAGAGATGTGTCTCAAGGGGGGAAAAAAAAAGAGTAGGAACTCAAGGTAGGAATCTGGAGACAGAACATTTAGCAGAGACCATGGGGAAATCTTGCTTACTGGCTTGCTCCTCCTAGCTTGCTCATTTTGATTTCTTATAGTATCTAAGACCAAACCTATCCAGGGCTGGTATCACTCACAATGAGTTGTGCACACCTACGTGATTTACTAGCCAATAAAATGCACCATAGACTTGTATAAAGGCCAATCTTGCAGACACATTTAATGAATTCACATTTTTTTTTCTCCTAACTTGTGTCAAGCTGGCATAAAACAGCCAGCAGTCTGTTACTATTATGTTCAGGTTAAACTGTGCTTATTCATGGAGTAGTATGTTCGTCATGAAATTGGGTACACTTGTATTCAATATGTATATGTTTAGAATTTTAAGGTTTTGTTGACATTGTAAAACATACTGCCCTTTCAAAGCATTCCAGGTAAGTTCCCAGCACCCTCATCAGGCAGTGCACCACTCCTTGTAACCCTAGCTCAGAGAGATCTGATCCTTTTTCCCTCTGTGAACACAGTAATAATGCACATACAAGTACACACACATGAGCACACAGACACACACACACATCTATATATATATAAATAAAACTAAAGTAAACTAATTTTTAAATTATTAAACATATAAATAACCCAGAATCCAGTAAATTGCTTTAAGGCTTATTATTAACTAATATTTTACATTTAGAAAACTACAAGTGTGCTTTGTCATGGCCTTTTAATTTCTGAGTGTAAAAATAAATATTTTCAATTAATTAGGAAATTTAAAATATCTTAGTGCTTTAGATTAATTTATTTTGTTTTAATATGTATGAGAGTTTTGTCTTTATGTATGCATGTGTACTATGTATATTCCAAACGCCCATGGGGGTCAGAAACATAGGTTGGATAGCCTGGAACTGGAACTACTACCATCTTGTGGTATTTGGAATCCAGATCTGAATCTTCTGAAAGGGCAGCAATGCTCTTAACCACTGAGCCATCTCACCATCCCTGAAATTAAGAAACCTTTAGTTATTTTCCTATTGATCATTAATAATAAGTGTTGATATGATATTTCCCTAGACCAATGTCTCTTGTTCATATGCTCCAGAGGCCTGAATGCTGTGTTTAGGTCACAAGAAATTAAAAAAATAAAATAAAATAAAAAAGTGAAAATGCCTTCAGAAAGATCCAGATCCTGAAAGGTGAACAAAAACTGTCTATTAAGCGTAGGCAGGGATGATACCTCTCCTCCTTTGCCTTCATGAACCCCTCCCTGCATATAATAAGCCCTGTATATCAGCACTAGTTCTAGCACCTCTGTATTTTGATATTACAGAAACTAAAACCAGAACTCTTCTTTAAGTGATACAGACCTGAAAAACACAAAGACTATTGAAAATTAATTTATTCATAGTATCTGAAATTAAACAGTAGATGAATTTTGCTGAAATTTTCAAAGTACTTAATGTACTATCAGAAACCTGGTATAATGTGTTGTACATGCTGATAACTTGACCAAATACGGGAATTACTCTATCCACCCCTCCCCCAAAACCAATTAAGCAGTCAGAGAGTATCTACTTTTGATTACTTGCTGAACTATACACTTTAAATCTGCAAAAGTGGAAATCAATAAGGAATGAGTATGTTAAAATTAGGCTGATGGATTGCAATAAGAAGTAAAATCATGAGAGGGTAGATGGTCCCCATTTCGCCTCACTCTTGTGCATCAAGTCTCTGGAGGATTAGGCGCATCCTCTCCCACTGAGGCCAGGTTTGCAGCCCTCTGCTACATATGTGCCAGAGGCCTCAAACCAACCTCTGTATGGTGTTTGTTTGATGGCTTAGTCTCTGGGAACTCCCATAGGTTTAAGTTAGTTAACACTGTTGGTCTTGCTGGGTTGCCATCTCCTTGAGGGTCTTCAATACTTTCCTTAACTCTTCCACGGGCATCCCCAACTTCTGACCTGTGTTTGTCTGTGGGTATCTGTATCTGTCTCAGTCATCTGCTGGGAAGAATTTCTCAAAGGGTCTGCAAGCACACCATGCCATCATTAATATTGTAAAGTTTGGTGCCTGCACATGTGGTGGGTCTCAAAATGGGGCAGCCACTGGTTGACCATTCCTTCAGTCTCTGTTCCACCCTTATCCCTGCATTTCTTTCAGGCAGGACCAATTTTCAGTCAAAAGCTTTGTAGATGGGTTAGTGTCTCCATCTCTCCACTGAGGGTCCTGAGTTGATACTGGAGGTGATCTCTTCAAGTTCCATATTCCAACTGTTGGGGATTTCTGTTAAGATCATGTGCATTCACTCCTGGGAGCTTCCCGCATCCTGGGTCTCTGGGACTGCACATTTCCATTCATTCTCCTGGCTCTCTGGGACTCTCTCCTGCCTCTCCTCATGCCTGATCTTGTCCACCTATTCCCCTACTAGTCCCATTACTTACCCAAGTCCCTATGCCTCCCATGACTATTTTGTTCCAACTTCCGCATGGAATTCAAATATCCTCACTTCAGCCTTTCTTCATGAACAACTTCTTTGGGTTTGTGGGGTATACCATAGGTATTCTGAGAAAGTAGGCTCTGGATGCCCTCTCAGAGGCAAAGGGGATGGGGGAGAAACTCTGCAAGTAGAAACTGTGAGGAGGCCAACTTTTGGAAAATAAATAAATAAATAGATAGGTAGATATTAAAAAGTGGAATTATAATATTATATGGTACAGTGAAGTAGGAGCATCTGCAAACTCACCCCAGTTCTGATTGTCATGCAGTGGACCTCTGTAGTGTGCCATTTAGAAACTAACTATGCATATAGTGTTCAACCTAGAAGGGTCAAGAAAGAAAGGAAGAAAGAACCAGAGAAAGAAACAAAGAGATGCAGAGAAAGGAAAAGAATAAGGGAGAGAGGGAAAGAGTGAAAGAGCAAAAATTTGTTCTTCCATGTAATTCAAATTTTGGTGACAGATTTGGATACATGAATTCATAACTACAGTGGTAATAAAATGTTTACAGCACAAGGTGAAATGGAATTAATAGAACAATTTATGTAATCAACAGCAATAGTTACCAAATTTTCTTTTAGAGCTTGGTAAATGCAGTCATTATAGTAATGACTTTTAACCTCTATAGCATTGCATAATTTTCATTATGACGTAGTGACAATTGTTCAGGTACTCAATGTTACAGAGAGAAAAAGGATCTGATGTGCTGTTCCAGTTATCATTTTGTTGCAATGAACAAACTTTCAAAGAGCTACAAATTCAGGGAAAAATATTTATGTTGCTTCATATATTGCTGTATTATGATAGTACATAGTAGAGTCTTTCAGTGCATGGCTTCAGGAATCTTTGTTGGAAACTGTTCACATCCCAATGGTACCAGGAGCCAAGTACATTCTTCAAAGTCCTACACATATGACCTAATTCTACCAGTTAGTTCTCTTCTCCTTAAGTCTGCATAATGTCCCCCAAACAAACCTACCAGTTGAGGAGAACAAGCTTTCTACCTTGAACCTGTGGTAGACAATTATAAGTCAAACCCTCTAAAACTCCATGTACATAGATCCCCTTCTATCTCTTTCTGAATCTCTTGGCCTCTACTTCTTTTCCATAAGCACACCAGCAAATATTAGAGCACACCAGCAAATATTAGAGTTGGGATCTGAATTTAAGTTTGTTGGAATCAACTCATGGACTTAACCTGTTCCTAAGATACAGTGTTTTGAAAGTATATTTATAATAAGTGAACTCAAAGCACAGTGGGAAAAATAGAAAAGACTATTGGCATCATGGAAGGAAGCTGCTTGCCAGTTAAGGTCACTAGATAAGGAAGCATGGCTCTAGGCAAAGGATAATATTCACATTGGAATTTGCTCACTCCATTTGTTAGCTGTCCCATCAAGAGAAGATGTGTGCATGAGTTTTCTTAAGCTGGATCCTGATAACTCATGTTGTTTCTTTACATTACACTCAATCTAATAATGTCTAACAACAAACACTGGGAAATCAAAGTGTCTAGTTATGAGAAAACTGTTATCAAAGAGTCAAACTAGTCTTTAGAACTAGTATTATGGACATTGACCTGCACCTAAAAAAATCATTGTCCCAATTAACCTGATGGCCATGAGTACCCAGAACACTTTGTGGCCTCTAGTTATAGTGAATTTGGTCATGGTGTAGTCACTTTGGTGTTTCTTTACTTTGCTATGGAACAAGCAACCAGTTGATATTTGTCATATTTGCCAATGACCATGAGACCTTTATCATTTTACTTATAGTTGCATTATACATTAATAATGTTCACCTTCATTAAATGTGTTAAAAGAATGGATTGTTAAATGAAGAAGAAGCAAAAAGAGGACATCAGAAGTCAAAGTACTTCTCAGTAGAAATAAACTAATCTTGAGGCTGAAGAGATAATCCAGTGGTTAAGAGCACTTAAATGGTCTTTCAGAGGAAATGATGCTCAGTGCCCAGCACTTTGTCATAGCTTAAAATTGCCTGTTACCCCAGTTTCAGAGTATCAAATAATTCTTAGGACCATAATAGACTTCTTTATGCATGTTGTCCACATACATACACTCAATACATACATATATACATACATACATACATACATACATACATACATACATACATACATACATACATGATATAAAAGAATATTTAATATCTTATCATTGGCAATGAAGAACAATTAGGGAATACTTCATCTTTGCATTTAATATATATTTTCATGGGAAAAGTAAAGTCTCACCTAATTGAGTATTAAGCTAACATAATTAGCATGTGGGATGAAAGTGCATTAGAATAATAGCATTTGAAGTCTTTGTGAAATTTAGAATTTTGACACAACCCTTGTAGAACTCCACAGGCACACAAGGCATCTATTTCTCTTTTAGGGACATTCTGCATCAAATTCTCAACAGTTGAAAGGAAAGCCAGTACTATCTGCTTAATACCTTAATTATATGTGCCAGTTTACCTTGGTTATCACTGATAACCAGTTTTCTAAATCCTGTTTGCCTTGCTACTCTATCAGAAGCATAAAGGGTCATTAACTTTTCAAAGCTCTCTACCTCAGCCTAAGTTTTCTGGTGATAATATCCCAAATGATTTGGGTCTCATCCAATTTCCTATTTTATTTCTGCATACATGGGTGTGTAAAGAAATCAGATAATAAGTATGTATCCTCTGATCCTTCATCCCCTGCATGGTGCCAATTCCATAGAGCTTCCTTGTCAGCCTTCAAGGATAATCCCCAATTTCCATTAAATAACATTGATAAACAGAACACCAAGGACTCAGAACTCTGAAAGGAAATCCACAGTATCTTTGTTCATGCTTTTCTCAATCCCACAAGTTTTGCCCTTGATTTAAGATGAAAGCTAAATACTTAAGTTTTTAGAGTTTGGTATGTATCTGTAAATGGGTTTGTTACAAGTAGTAAGGGATAAAGATAAAGAAAAATGAAAGGGTAGCCAATCCTTGTTGTTCCTGGGTCATTATTTGTGGAGTAGTGCAAATATCTTTGAGATACAAAATACTGATGTAGTTGGGAGTGGTGGTACACATTCCTAATCCCAAAATTCAAAACATGGAGGTAGGAAGACAGTTTTGAGGCTTACCTGGAGTACAAACAGAGTTCTAGGCTAGCCACAACTATGTAATGAGACACTAACAAACATAATAAGTTAGGTAGTATAGAAATATAAAATATATACTATTGTTGAACATCCTTTGAAATGACAATCAATGGTTCACCTCGGTGCTGTGGAGCAGGGTTACGGACAGGCATATGTGATTACAGGACCCTTGATGAGGGAGAAATTGCATTTTTTACACGTGCTTTTATATTGCTTTATGTAAAGTGAAGTCACCAGAAGTTACTTAAGGCTTTTATGTAGAAGTAGCACAGGGAGTACGGAAGAATATTCATCTCAATGTCATATTGTCTGAGAGAAGCAGCATGGCATGATAAGGATTGAGCCTCTCACATGGTGAGCTCTTTAACCTAAGGCCTTTTACGTGGTGCTTTGTCATCTTTGTTTTGTTGTTGTTATTTGATTGTTTGTTTTCTTCCTTCTCTTTCTTTTATATGAGGTGTTCTGAACCTCAGAACAGTCTAAGAGAACACAATTCCTTTTGTAGGACATTAATAACATCGGTAGAACAGCTTTCTTGGTGTACAGCATATTTGAGCAATCAAAGTGTATTTTTATATGCATACATATATACAAATACATATACATAAATGAATATATAATAACGTAGAGTACTTAGATTAAATGTAAACTTCAATACTTCAGATGGTGAATGAAAAATAATGGACATCCTCTGGCCCTGCCCATTTGTGACAATTTCTAAGCTTAGATATTATTACTTATGGTTGTCTCTTCAGTTTGTTTCCTTGTATATATATATACACACACACATATGTGTGTGTATGTGTATAGGCATATACCTATATGGTATATATACATATGGTATACACATTATACATATACACATACACATATACAGGTGAAACAGCTTCCTTACAGACTTTGTCAGTTCTACTCTTCTCTTCAAAGGTGGATTTGGTAACATTACTTGAGTTCATATTCTTCAGAATAGCAGCAGAGACACTGCTGAATATCCCCAGGGAGTATGCTTCATAAAGAATCACTATTTAAGACATGAGTATAAGTAGACTAAAGACATTTTATACTGTACTTTAGAGGACGGGGTTTCTCTCGCAAAGGTAAAGATTTTAGTGGTACCAGATACTCCTTTTCCTTTGTCACATTCGTCATGTTCTTCAGGTTGTGCTCACCTTACAGACATTACTAACCCACCTGTATCCTCACAGTACTGCTATTCCATCTGAACAGTAGCAGGGACACACTGGGATATTTTGGTATGGTTATTGTTCTCTGTCTACTAGAAGTCTAAGTCATGTGGCATATGTGGAATGGCGACAGTGGACAGTGATGCTGACCACATCCAATGGCATCTGGCAGAGTTGAGTTTCCACCTGAGCTTTGTCTCAGGATGTAGAAACCAGACATCTTCATTTCTTTGAATGTACCTTGTCTCTTCTCTTTAAATGCCACTGAGATTAAAGTGGCAGTATGCTCATACACAGCTCTGGACCCAATGTCTGGTGTTCAGAGAGTGCTTGTGGGGTAGGGATGAAGAGAATTATGGTGTCAGTATAGTCATGGGGAATAAGGAAGATGGAATTTTGGTGTAGTAGGAGATAAAAGCTGACATTTGAGAAACAACTTATGGAGTAACAGAATAATTAAAACCATCTCATCTCCTTGTTGAGAATATATGACAATAGCCTCAGATGTACAAATCTTTGCCATGCTTGTGTGGCTAAACATCCTGATATCCTTTGCAAGAATGGAAGGAGTTCTTTTGATGAAAGATTCAGTTCAGCTCTTCAAGCTAAAACTAAAGATTCCAAATATAAATACTTACATAACCCCAAATTATGTAAGATTTTAAAACTCTCAGTACCGGTTGTACTAATAGAATTGAGTGTGTCCCTTTGAAACTGTCAAGTCATGAATGTTGCCACTTAGATAACTAAGCAGTGCTCATATTTCTTTACTGTATATGTCACAAATATCTCCATTTGTCTATGAAGACTGCACTAGTCACTCTCAGTGATATGTGAATAGCCATCAGGTTCAATTGCTAGACTCTTGTCACCTCCATCTGTCTCATTTCCCCATCTCAATCTCTGTCCATGTGGTTGGAATCTCAGTTTGAATCAAAAGTACAGAAATTAAAGTCACAGCCTCATGGAGACTGGGTCAGGGAGTACTCCACAGCCCAGTATAGCCAATGGATTCTTAGACATTCAGAGAAAGTTTGGAATTTAAAGAAAATATAGAGAAAGGATTGTGTTTATTCCTCAATACGAGCAATTATAAAATTAGAGTTGACCATCATGTAGCTTCTATGGAGAAGGAAAAGGCAGAAAAAGAAAACAGTCACTAATCCTTATTGTATTTTGTACCTGGATCCCTCTATCACTGAAGTTGGATAGATTTATATGTTAGCTTACACAAATTAAACAAAATCCATTTGCTTAAGTCAAACCAAGTTGGATTTCCATCCCATAAAAGAAAGTCCTAATGTGCTTATTTGTATTAATCCTTAAGGGTTCATAGGTTCCTCTGTATCCAAATTTATCAACAGCCAAGATGAACCTTGTGTTCCTGCACTTCTTGATAGAAAATTCTATATCATTATTCATGCCATGCTATAATCAATTTTATAACAAAGGAACATTGCACATGAACTCTGAATGAATTCTATAAAATATCTTTGGTTAATATTTCATTAACCAATATTAACTAAGCATTAATATAATATATTCACTAATATTGCTGATAATCATTCATATGGAATTCTTTGCCCCACCCAAATATAATTTGTTGAAGAGCTGAAGAGATAGTCTCTCAATGCTAGCATTCTAGGACTTTTGAAAAACCAGTGCTTAAAGAGTAGAGTGGAAGAGTCATCTTCAATCCCTGAGAGCTTATATTATGTTGTACCATGATTCAGATGCCTGAGAATGGCATTGTTCTGTGTCCGGGTCAGAGGCACACTTCTTTACTTATCATAGACCTATGTTGTCATCCTGAACTTTCAGGAGCACTGACTAGAAGCTACAGGCAATTCCTACTTGTGTTAGAGCTCTGAACAGGTCCAGTCCTTTGACCTTCTGCTCCATATTGACAAACACTGTAACACTCACACATCTAAGAACAACATCCAGATTCTCTTCTCTAGATCTGTAATGCCTTCTAATTTTCTTCAGTCCCACTTCCCTTTCCTACATTACCTTTCTTTACTCCTGCTCTCATTTGCTCTGTTTCTTCTGTAGTCCCTAGTCTCATATATCCCCTACCTACTTGCTGAATGAAACTCCTTAGCTCTTTAGTAGTCTTCTGGCTGCTATTTCTAATATCACCAATGACATTACTGTTCTAACTTACACTAGAGATTAAATGTAGACAAGGAAAGATCATTTCACTGAGCACAGTGCTGTAACACCAGGAGGCAGCAATGGAGAAAGTCTCCTAGCTAATTTGAAAAAATATTTGACAAACCTGTTTCTATAGACAAAGGGGTCCTGGCAAGTTATCCGCACTAATCATTGTGACACAGAATATGGCAGGCTTCCACGCAAACAAATGACTGTGTTTGCATCATTCATTATGCAATCCTTCATGCAAATGAGGAATATGCTTTCACTAATCACAAGCACTCTAGCCTAGGTTAAAATGGGTGCAAGGTCAAATTGAGTTCACCAAGGATTATCTTGCTTACATGGTTGCAGTGACCAAGACAGGGCCATGTATTTCACTGTGGTAACAGTTGTCCTCTGCCCAGGACACCAGAGTGTCTTCAGAGTGAATGTTAAGTGTCCTCAGCAACCAAACTGTCATATGACAATATATGAAATGGGTGCTTGGCTGATAGCTCCTTAATCAAAGCTACAAGGTATATTGGGCAGAGTCTATCAAATGGCCACTTGCAGGCAATTTTAATAATTGCAAGCATTATTTCCAGGGTGTTTATGGTGAAGACTTAGTGGCAGGTCAATATAAACCTGGCAATCCTAATCACACTTCAACAAGATTAACAACGTTTAGTGACACTTAATAGTATTTAGTTCCTGTGATGACATACCAAGAAGCATTTGAATACCCACGATCTGTTCAATATCTGCAAATTTTATATTTAATAAAAATGTACACATACACAAATGTAGAAGTAATAGTAAGTTCCCATATAGACAATACATACTGTTAACAATTGTCACTGTTTTGCCACATAAAACTGACATTTTTATCTTAAAGCTCAAATATTTGGTAATGGCTAAAGTATCACAGTCTCTCCCCCCGTGATGCTGAGTATATCTCTAAGAAAAAAAAGAATCTTAATGCCTGTTTGCAATGCTGTTACAATATATGGCACAGATATGATCTGTTCCATTATCAAATTTCTCTGGTTGCCAAAAATCACATAAAATCAAAATGAACGAAGTATTGAAATGTTAGCTTTAAAGAACTATATTGAGCTGATATTGATAACACAGGCTGGCATCTTCTGGGCATTTTAAATGCACAAGCACTGGAGTTAGAGAATTTTCTCAGCAGTTAAAACAGTGCAGTGGGCTTGCAGAAGGCTAGAGTTTGTTTCCCAGAACCCATATTTGACACCTCACAACTGCTTGTTAATTCTGTCTCCAGTAGATCCTGTGACCTTTCTAGGCACCTGTTCTCATGTGTACATACACATATGAGTAAATCATTAAAATATTTAATTTAAAAGTATTTGGATGGATATATGTGTGTGGGCACCCAGGAAGGAAAAAAAGAATAGCTGTCAAATTCTAGAGATAGCTATGAGCTATAAGTGGGTGCTTGCAACCCAACTCTAATCCTTTGCAAAGGACAGAGGTTTTCTTAACTACTGCCCCATCTCACCAGACTCCACAACAATTCTATGAAATTTTCTCAGTAGTTTACGAATGTAACTTACATAAAATAGTCTTTATAAAACACAATTCAATATTTAAGGCCCCTTTCTAGAAAATCTAAAACTGAATATCTTAAGCCTGAAATACTGATAAGAACACCTCTTTCCTCTCCCTAAACGTTCTTTGGTAAAACTTTCCTGTAGTTTCTTATACATCACAAAATACTGTGAGTATATTTATACATAGTAAACATATATTTTCAGTGAGAAATTGACCAATTTTAATATATCTCTGAATCAGTCGAGTATATTAATAATCAATGGTGAGTTATATCATTATTGGAGATTTGTTTTTAAAGCAAACCAATTTGGGGGACATTTTCTAACTGTTCTTTTAGTATCTAGGACTATGAAGTTGTCCTGAATCCTTATTGGCCACTATCAATTCAAGTAGGCATTTTCTTGGTTGTGTTTTCTTTAATTGTATTGGGATCATGATTTACAGAGACTAAGATGCCCTTTCTTCCTTCCTTGCCTCCTATGTGAATCCTCAGATCCTTCTGCCTTCTTGCCTATGTTCCAGGGTGTCTTAATCTCCAAACTTACCTGTTCTTTTTATTTTCCATTAACAAATTATGCTGCACAAAGGCCTATTGGTCCTATTTGTTTTTATTTTCCTTCTAGTTCTAATTGATAAGCAAATCCAACAGGATCACTCCACCAGAATGACCTCATGAAGAAGAAGGCTGGAGTGGCTAAAAATGGAGAGATTCTGTATTCACTTATGCAGTGATAAATGCTTTTACCATTTCAGAAGTAAAGAATTGTGCAGAGAGTTCTAGAATATTCCTCCCAGAAATACAAGAAATAACTTGAATTACCTAGTTTAGATAGACTTCAGTAGTTTTCACATACTATTGGAATTCTTGTGTTATTAAGGCTAGAGGTTTTGTGTGAAAAAAGAGAAAAAAATAAATTTGTACTCTGTATGTGTTCAGAGAGTTCTATATTCTGGGAGGGTACTTTTTAACAGACATCAACTAATGTTGGCATACTGTATTTCATACTATAGTTGAATGACTACCTCAGAAAGGTCCTGTGCATATTACTGTCCTCTGGACATTTTGTCTGGCTTCAGAAAGTATACCTATTGACAAAATAAACACTGCTTTGTAAATTGATGAATCATTTAGTTTCAAGATACCATGCCAAGATGAACTTTATGGTGAATGGCCCGAGCCCTGAAAACCTATCAAAGTGGAGGAATGTAATCTTGCTCTATCCATGCAATTTATATATATATATATATATATATATATATATATATATATATATATATATATATATATATATATATATAAACTTCTTCATGGTACCAAAGTTGAATAGACCCACAGGAATCTGTTCACTATAAATTATAGCTCCCAAAGATTCAGCAAAGTGGTACAGAAATCCTACATCTCATTGTACCTGCTCAATCAGATGAAATCCTGTGTGCATTCTTCTTTCCAAGTATATAGCCCTAAAGGAAGTTGGAATTTTTCTATCATAACTTCCACATCACAATGAAAAATTTCTATGAAGAAAGGCTGTGTATTAAGTCACAAGGCAAGGTGAACAAATGGAAATTATAGTAAAAAAGGTGTCATGTGATAGAGGAAGTCACATGAAAAAGCTAAACTCATTTATCATTTCTCCATGCTTAGTTTGGTCCAATGCAAGACTGAGAGCCAATTTTGCGCCCCTCACCTAGATTTCTAAGCCTCATCTATCTACTTCTCTAGCTTCATTCTTTTATTTATGAGACTTCTTTTTTTAGTATTCATTTTTTAATCTTAAAGGTATTATTTTTCAACTTTTGTTTTGTAATTTTAGCTTCTAGTATTTGGGTCTCTGTGATCAGTAAGTTAATCTGGGTCATTTCTTTTCAAAAATATATGTTATTTTTGTATTGTTTATCCATTACTCATTCATTCTTCTACTTATTTGTTAATTTTGTCAGATTTTACTGAGAGATGCCAAAGTTCTACATCAAGTAAAGGAATGGGGCAGCATTGGTCAATGGGAATTCATCAAAGCCTGTTTTTAGTTTAGGACTCATTGAGAAAGGCAATGCTTAATGACATGGTCATCTTAACATGTATATAAGTATAAAGATAACCTCAGCATTAGAAAGAAAAACAATGATAAATCATTTGATTCTCCAATGAAGTTAATCACATTGATGGATGGGGTCCCATGACTTCTTTAAGCTTCCAATGTTTCATCATTAAAGTAAAAGTAGTGACAAACTGTACAGTGTCAGTCAAAAAAGGCACATGCCACCAAGCTTGATGATCCATATCTGTAACCTGCATAGATGGAGGGTAACAGCGACTCCACAAAGTTCTTTGACTTTCATCCACATGGACACTGTGGCATGCATGCACATACAGATTCATAGTAAATAAATAAGTGTAGGTTTTAAAATGGAGTGATATTAACTGTACAGTTAGCCTACCATGAGGATTAAATGCGATACTCTAGAGAAAGTATTTAGGGAACTGGTTTGAAAATAGTGGAATTGCTGAGTAGTACTCCATTGTGTAAATGTACCACATTTTTTGTATCCATTCCTCTGTTGAGGGACATTTGGGTTCTTTCCAGCTTCTGGCTATTATAAATAAGGCTGCTACGAACATAGTGGAGCATGTGTCCTTCTTACCGTTTGGGACATCTTCTGGATATATGCCCAGGAGAGGTATTGCCTAGGCAAATGGTTGGACGTGGAGGGCATCATCCTGAGTGAGGTAACCCAATTACAAAAGAACTCAAATGAAATGTACTCACTGATAAGTGGATATTAACCCAGAAACTTAGTATAGCGAGATATAAGGTACAATATGTAAAACATGAAACTGAAGAAGAACAAAGACCAAAGTGTGGACACTTTGCTCATTCTTAGAATTGGAAGCAATCACCCATGGAAGGAGTTACAGAGACAAAGTTTGGAGCTGAGACAAAGGATGGTCCATCTAGAGACTGCCATATCCAAGGATTCATCCCATAATTAGCCTCCAAGCGATGACACCATTGCATACACTAGCAAGCCTTTATTGCAAGGACGGTGATATAGCTGTCCCTTGTGAGACTAGGCCGGGGTCTAGCAAACACAGAAGTGGATGCTCACAGTCAACTATTGGATGGATCACAGGGCCCCCAATGGAGGACCTAGAGAAAGTATCCAAGGAGCTAAAGAGATCTGCAACCCTATCGGAGGAACAACATTATGAACTAAGCAGTACCCCAGAGCTCTTGACTCTAGCTGCATATGTATCAAAAGATGACCTAGTCGGCCATCACTGGAAAGAGAGGCCCATTGGTCAGACAAACGTTATATGCCCCAGTACAGGGGAATGCCAGGGCCAAAAAATGGGAATGGGTGGGTAGGGGAGTGGGGGGGGGTGGACTTTTGGGATAGCATTGGAAATGTAATTGAAGAAAATATGTAATAAAAAAAAAGAAAAAAAAGAATGTGAAAAAAAAGAGAAAATAGTGGAATTACAATAATTAAAGTACTACTGTTGTGATTTTGAATGTCTTACCCATATTAAGACCTGAATCATATCAGAGATAGGGTGCAAATGTGAGGTCACTTATTTCAGGACATAATGGCTTCCTGGATTGGGATAACTAAAACTCCAAGTATTTTATTTGTGTCATATGTGCTGATTTTATTCTAAGATTTTGATATATAACTCGGGACAAAATCTTCTGATTTCAAAATTTGTGAGCTGAGAACCATAGATAGGTCCTCTGTGAAGGAAAACCAAAAGACATTGGTAAGCATCATCTTAGGAATGTCTCCATAATTATCATTTGTATACTGTGCTATGCTTACTCGTTAATGACTCCCTCGTGGGCTCTTTACTGCTGTAGTTTGGTCTACTTGGGAATTCCATAGTATGTGCTCTTTTCTATTAGTAGTAGTATTTTCTTTATTTACATTTCAATTGTATCCCCCTTTCTCATTTCTCCTCCAAAAACCCCTCTATCCCATAACCCCTTCCCCTGCTCACTAACCCACCCACTCCTGCTTTCCTGTTCTGGTATTCCCTTACACTGGTGTATAGAGCCTTCACAAGACCAAGGGCCTGTCCTCTCATTGATGTCCCACAAGATGCTACAAATATGGCTGGAGCCTTGAGTCCCTCCATGTGTACTCTTTGGTTGGCAGTTTAGTCCCTGGGAGCTCTGGGGGTACTGGTATCCTTAATTTGACAGAAGCTGGCAATTTCTGCGCCAAGTTGATGGTCTTTACCAAGTAACATTAGGTAGTTTCGCTAAGTTTTCTTTTTCTATAGGTCTGTCCTATACATAAAAACAACGAGAGCTTGTTTCCTCCTTTCTAATCACTTTGCTTTTTGATGATTTTTCTTCTCCAAATAGAACACAGGAAATACTCAATGGAATCTTGATAAATAAAAATAGTAAAAAGAAAACAAAAATAAAAGTGGACAGATGAGGAGGTAGCTCACCCATACAGTCTGTGCCTAGTATGCATGAACACTTAGGTTATATCCACTGGGACATATGTATGCACACACATACACACACAAACACACACATACTCTCTCAAAATCTATGCTCATATATACACATAGCCACACACGTAGAAACTGAAAACTAAAATTATGTATGTTTGGGGGAGGGGAAAAGAAATACTGCTTGAAATTTGGCTAGGCTTATCTTGTTAGTTCTCTTGAAACTACTTTGGGGCTGTGAATCTCAGAAACCAAGCTAAATAACACAATCTCATTCCTCAGAAAATTTTCAGTGGGTGATTTCAATTTTGCAGCATGAGTATTCTACCTCATCTTCCTGGGTGTCCACATTCGTACTCTTCACCAGCTCTGATTTAAAGGAAATAAAGTTGAGTGTGTGTTTTAGCCACCCCACATGCATAGTTTAATTGATTTTTTCTGTGCATTTGTATGGAGTCCTGGATATCAGTATGATACCTATCTGAGTCAAACTGCTTTTCTCTTCAAACTTCAGATTGATGCTGTTCCTTATGGAAGCATAGACCCTGATAGAAATTGTGTATTTCTCTCCTCATGGATTTGCATGCAAAATGGCTTTAAAAGTTTCTGAAAATATCTAATAAAAAACCTAAAAACAAACAAACAAACAAACAAAAGTTTTACCCAGGTATACTTTAAAAGCTAGATGCTGACAATTGCATCTTGTAGGGTTTTCTTCTTCTTCTTCTTCTTCTTCTTCTTCTTCTTCTTCTTCTTCTTCTTCTTCTTCTTCTTCTTCTTCTTCTTCTTCTTCTTCCTTCACATTGAATGAGAGGCATAGGAACTCAGTAGGTGATATGATTCATGACAGACGAATGTAAACTTCATAATTCTTGAAATTGCTCTTACATTTTAAACACAATAAAATATAATTTTCAGTTGGCATTTTTGTCAAAAATTAAAGGATGTCAAAATATACTGTGTTCTAGAGTTCTATTTCTTGAGGAAACCCTTCTGACAATTTTCCTGCCTTCCTAACAAATATCAAGTCACATTTGTCACATTTACTTCACCTATAGTGGTGCCATTTCGACATCAAACTAGCTAGTAGGATGCTTGATGTAGAAAGTGCACTCAGCATGGTAATTAGATAAACATGGTTTACCTTTTACCTGTCCTAGTCATTTACATTTCCAAACAAAGTGGCTGGGGGGCTAGAATGAAGGTAGACCTGAAGATAGAGATGTTTTATAGATATGTGAAAAATGAGAATTGTGTGATCTGATTAGATTAAAGAATAGGATGTAATATGATATAAATTGATTGAATACTAAGGGGATTAAAGACCAGAAGTGTAAATGTTTGCCATGTAATTGTGAGAATCAAGTTTGAAACCCCAGCAACCATGTAAATGTTAGTGATCCCTGGAGCAACTATCTACCATCACAGACTGAAAACCTTTGAAACCAAGAGCCAGATTAACTCTTTTCATTCCTTACGTTGTTTCTGCCAGACATTCACCACTCAGTAACAGTAACTAATGCCACATTCTGATCAAACATATAAGCCCACTTATTTGACATCAGATTGAACTGATGCACTATGCCTTCTGCAAAATCAAATCTTTTAAAATCATTGCAGTTTCTTGAAATATACACAATAGACACTTATTTTTGTATACGAAATGGCTCCAGAAAAGACTATACTATACACATTGAATCTTGCTTTTCTCCTGGTGATTGAAACTTTTGGCAACTTATGGGATTGCGAGAATCCTAACCTCCTCAGTGAGTTAATCCTTTGGTAAATTCATAATCTGAAAAGAATGGGGTAGTGAGTCAGTGGAGTCTAGTGTAGGCAAGATCCTGTCCCCAATTTTGCTTATGTTGTTCTTCCTTCTCTTTTTCTTTTTCTTTTTCTTCCTCAGTATCCCTTTGACCTCCTTTCTCCCCTTCTCCTAATACTTTTCCTCTTCTGCTTACCTCCTTATTCTTACCTCCTCCCTTTTCCCCTCCCTGTGTTTATCTTCAATCCACTACACAGCAAGTTGCTCTACTAGCTACAGGCTACAACACCCATGATGTACTTCACCCGATAGCTTCAGAGAATGAAACACCCAAAACTAGACCCCCCCCAAAAAAACAATCCCCCTTTAGGCTGATTTGTTCACATATTTTTTTTTAACCATAGAAACAAATCTCGCCGGGCATGGTGGCACACGCCTTTAATCCCAGCACTTGGGAGGCAGAGGCAGGTGGATTTCTGAGTTCGAGGCCAGCCTGGTCTACAAAGTGAGTTCCAGGACAGCCGGGGCTATAGAGAAACCCTGTCTCAAAAAACCAAAAAAAAAAAAAAACCACACACACACACAAAAAACAAATCTCATCCCAGAACATGCACAGAAACACCACACTGTTCATGCACCTAATGTGTATAATTTTTCTGTTTATGTATATCAGTTAAAGTTATAGGAGACTTTGGAGGGAGGAAAGAGGAGGTAGAAATGATATAATTATATTATAATATGAAAAATAAAGAAAATAATTTTAAAAGATTAAAAATAAAATATATTTATCTTATTATTTTCAAATGTAAAACAAACACCTGAAAAATAAAAGGAACTTATAGCAAACCACACAAGTGGCTTATAGGCCATAGTTTGGTGGCCTCTGCTTTCAATGTTTGAAAGTTGTGTCTCTCATTGAAGACAAAAATAATAATAGCAATCTACTGAAAGTCAGAAAATGTTTATTGAATTCTATCTTTACATACATTTTCAAGTAAAGCATCAAAGGAAGAAATTTAAGTTGTAGGAATGAAATTCTTTGTTGTTATAACAGTGGCAATTTGGAAAAATTTAAATAATCACATTATGAGTATTATCCAGTTTACATATACAACCACTGTAAGACATACGCAGAAGGATTCCCCACATCCTTGTTGTCCAAATCAAACATAGGCAGCAATCTATTTATTAATGTCAGAATGGATAATGACAATGGTATCTTCTTATCTTTTAAACTGTCAGAATAAAAATTAATCACATAGTATGAGGCGTAATCATAAGAATTACTCTTCATTATAAGATATAATATTGACCTAACAACATAACTTGCACAGTACATTCAGCTTTATTAAGTTTGCATTATATTAAAAAAAAGTTGTATTTGCTTAGTGGTTAATTTCATGTCCTTAAATGAAAAAGACAATCATAGAACAGGTTATTATGAAGTCCTAGATAATGAGCAAGGCTGGAAGGTGAAAGAGTAGGAAGTGCTCCAAGGGATAAATCTGTTTCCTAGACTCAGTGTTGGTGGAGTACATGCTTGTTTTATAGTCATTCATTATCCAAGAAAGTATTTATTGCTTTCTCTGTTTTCATTAGGCTTCAAATCAGAGTGATTTCATGTGCATGCACATTTAATTCATTTTCTTCTCCTTCATCTCATACTGTGATGTGCCTCCTATCACACTGTTAGATCTCTTCCAAATTTTGATTCATAGAGTTATTTGATAAATTTATTAATTAGGTATTCATTCAGCAATACCTGGATTAAAATATTGATAATTTCTACAGCAGTTAGGTCATGGTTGAAAACTGCGAGATTGATCTATCTAGTAAAGATCTCTAAATGAGTATGGGTATAGTGGTGATGCCACTGGTAGCTACAGTAATAATTAAGGGTGCTGTGTATATTCATTTTGCAATATTGGTTTGTATAATATTTTTATGGCGTTGTTATGTTGTAACATTGTATTATAATGCCTTTGAAGAGTATTAATATCATTGTCAGCTTCAAAATAAACTTGGTCTTAGAAACTTTAACTAATATGCCCAAGATATTTAAACTACTAAAATATTAGAACATGAATGTGAATTTAGCTATATCTAACTTCAAAACTGGAGCTCTTACCTGTAACCCCATCACCTTCTTGCCTTGCATTGGCCCAATCTCATGAATTTTCAATTTGAACAGCTGTAAATCTATCAAATAGCTTCTATGCAAGGGTAGAACCATCTAATGAATATACTCCCAGAAAAACAGGAAAACGTTGTGAATATACTGTTGGATCATTGTCCCCACTACTGAAAGAAAATCTTCATATCATCTTGCTTTTCAAAAGCTATCAACTCTCATAGCTTCTATAACCACTATTTCTGGGGGCCTCCTCATAGATATGTTCATAGCCCAACTTACTAAGCAATAGTATTGCATAGTTGAACTTTACGTAAATGTAGATTTTGTGTGTTTTTGGTTACAACTTAGTTTTGTGAATTATCAATTTAAGGGACACATCCCACATTAATTTGTTCATTTTAATTGATGTCAGATGTCAGGTTATGTATATGCTACAGTATGTCAATCTAGAACATGCAGAGTGTGTCGGTGAATATTGTTCATGGAGGACAGTATTGCTGTTACTGTTATAACTCTGCCACAAAGATCCTGTGAATGTCTTTGATTGTGCCTTGCTGTTTGGGGGTGTGCACATGGAACACTATTTGAGGAAAATATTAACTACTGTCACCTATATAATTATATAATATGTAAGAATTTACTGAGGAATAGCATCAAGATTTTTTTTCCTGTATTCTATCATCCCTTGTGATTCTTTAAGAATGAAAGACATTTTCTGTCTGAGATTTTACAGCATTATCGTGCTTCTTCTGATTTTAGTGATTTCTGACTTTTTTTTATTCTAACAAGCATGCTTACAGAGTAAATGGTCTAGACATGAATTTGAAATCATTCAAAATTATGATCCTCATTTTTATTCTAGCCTTACTTAGCTACAATTCTGTTACCATTTAGGACATTTCATTCTTCCTTCAATTGTAAGTATATGACTTTTCAAAGAAATATAGAGTCAATATAGGTTTTTAACTGCTGCGTTTATTCTGCCTCCTGTATGAGTTGCATGTAGCAAATATAATGAAGGTTTGTTCCAATATTAAATTTAAAATTTAAAAATGATTTGACCTTATCTTTAAATTTGTGTGAATCTAGGCTTGAGGTCTGTGCCAATGAGCAAGGCTTCTACCTGTTTCTTGCTATTAAGTACAAGTAATGAGACTCAAGATTCCATGGTTTCATTTGAACCAGGGGTTTCATCCCTTGGAAAAAAAACCTTTTGAGTCAAAAGTATGTCACAGTTTCCTATGAGACCTGGGTAAGCTTGGATTTTGGTATAAAATGGATAATTTATCAGTAATTACCCTTTGGAATTTCTTATAACTGCCTATTTGGTTTAATATATGCTCTATTTATAAGTTGAAATGAAATACAGCTATAACCGTATAAACTAAAATGTCAACCTAAAGAAAATGAAATTCCCCTTAACATTCTTAGTAAGCTTATTAATTATTACTTAATTATTTTTTGACACACAACTTTGCTCTGTATCTCAGGATGTCCTTGAACTCTCTAATCCTATGTCAGGCTCCTGAGGGCTAGCATTATATGTGTAGGGCATCTTAGAGGTCTTTTATTTCACTTCCATTTCTAAAAGTATTAACTAGCTATGAAAAGAGACTTTTTAAATCCTCACTAATTGCCTACTCACAAATCAGCAAATTTTTGTCTTGCATTTTGAATTAAAATGTATTGAAGAACTATTTTTCTGTGATTCATATTCTTCATTATAATGTTTTCAATAATTACACGTATAAGTATTATGTTTGCATCCATTTCCACCCTTTCCTTTTCTTCCTTCAATTCATCCTTTGTCCATGCTTCATCTCAATTCATAATTTATTCTTTAATTACTTTTGTTATATATGTATGCATATCGACATGTAAACACATAGATACAACCTGCTGAATTCATTTAGTGTTGAGTGTCTTTATGTGTCAAGGACTGATCACATGTGCTTTGACCACCAATTAGTGGGCCCATGAACTGACTCTTCTGCTCTCAGTAGCTGTTATTTGCCTCTAGTTATTCACTAGATTAAGAGCTTTGTGAGATATATCTCATTTGCATTGGCATCTCAACTGATGTTGCCATTGTGTAGACCTTAATTAAGCAGCCATCTTGCTGAGGTTTCATGTGTGTAGCTTCCCTACCATGTCTAGAAAAATGCCATCTCACAGCACATTTCTAGGTCCTCTGGTTCTTACTGTACTTCTATCCCATCTTCTGTGATGCTTCCTGATCTTTTGGTGCGGAGATTGCACTGTAGATGTGTACACTGGAGTTGGGCACCCCACTCACATCAATTTTATTTTTCACCAGTTGTGGCTTTCAACAGTGGTCTCTGTCTACTGAAAAAAAATCTTTTATAAGAGGTGAGCACTACAATTATTTGTGGGATTAAAGACAAGTATTTAGATTATCATTAGAAATTATACTGCTACATAAAAGCGTTATTACAATGAGCATCTAAAGAAAGGCTTAGAGCACATATGCTAGTAGATCAATAATAGAAGCACATATATTGTGCATGTATGCTGTGTGCATGTGTGTAGAATTTGTGTATGAAATGAGCACAGGTAAGTAATCTCACTCATGAGCAGTAGGAAATATTTTCTATTACCCATAGCCTCACTCTTCTTCCTTAGGACCAACTATGCTCTGTTATGGACCTTTAATTCTAACACAAATTCTAACACACTACCTCTTGATTATTGAACGTTATTATTTTCCTTTGTGGTCATAAATAACCTTCATATCTTAAAGTCTGTTAGTGTAATAGTCTCCCCATGTCTCGTGAGAATGGTTCATGGGTCCTACAGAGATGAAGGGAAAAAGAAATAGAGTGTCTCAGGAGCTGGTCTGAACATGCCTGTAGGATTATCTCCCTTACCTTACAGTGTTCATTCTTTGTTTTCACAATAAAAATATCAATTGTCTAAGATTACCAGAACTATTCATTTTACTTGTAAACAATGGAGAGAATATAAAGAATTCAATAAGTAACTAAACTAATGAAAAGTATAAAGAGAAAACTCAATCCCATTCCATAGGGAAATTGATGCTAATGAAACTTTGGTGAACTTTGTTACAGAAAACTTAATATTCATAAATGACCTCAGGAACCCAACCCATGTCTCACAATGAAAATAATTCATTCATTTTCACCACTATTAAAAGAAAACTGTATCATTCTATGAGGCAAATACTGTTCATCTATCTAAAACCATCCTAAAGAGTTGCTTTATTTTTTTTTAGTTGTTTTATTTTAAACAGTGGTTCTCACTTGACACCAATCAATTGTGCCTCTCACAAGACAATTAGTAAAATTTGTAAATTTTCTGATTGTCACATTTTGAGGTAGTACTACTGTCATATCACAGGAAGATATGATAGGATGCCAGTAATCCCACCCTTTAGCCACTGGATGAAAAGTACTGGGGTTGAGTGACCCTAATTTAAAGAGACTGAAACAACTCAGACATAACTATCATTGCATTGACCCGAGTTATGGTAAGTTTCCTCACATTATAGTTGAAGATGAATTTGGAGAAGTGAAAAGATTCATTACATATATATGTAACCACTATTTTTAAAATTTTTCAAGGTTACTTTTGGTACTAACTACATACTTAGAATTGTTAAACTGTTAGGCTTGACTCATAAATATTATTTTTAGCTGTATATGATTTATATTTTTGTTGCTATGACAGAATACCTGATAGAATCAGTTTTGGAGATGAAAGTCTTATTTCCAGATGATCATTTCAGAAGGATTTCAGTTTATGATGATGGAGTAGATAGGGATTAGCATCTGGATCCCTGGTCATGGGAGTGTGGTTTTCACGTGGCAATAGATAGGATTAAGAAAGAACCAACTAAAACCAGAATCAATTATAATCTTCAAAGATTTTCCCTAGTGATCTACTTTTGACAGGGAGATGGCAAAATATCTACAACATCCTAAAAGTAGCACCACCCTGTGAAGACCAAACTCATCTGCCAATGGAGGTCATTTCAGAGTCAAATCATAACAAATAGTTGTGGGAAGTTTTATAAACCACTTAGGGTACACAGGTCATTAGTATTTACTAAGTGTCTGTTATGCACTAAACACATTCTTAGAAGTTGTGAGTGAACAGTTCAGTCTACTGAAATGGAATTTTTAAAGTGGCATGAATCATGGACATCACATTTATCATAGAAGGATACTGGGCTGTTTTTGACAAGTGTATAACTAGGAGGGATGTACAAAAATCAGAGAGAAGCAAATTTTAGCTCATCATATTCCTGTGCTTCCATATACCAGGAACTATCCCTAATATATGGTAAATATCTGTGGTGGGAATTTTGCACAATAAATGAGATTCCCTGCAGTTAGATCATTTTCTAAAGGAGTATTCTCAGTGGATGGGGAATCGAAAAGGCAGGGGGTGGGATCATCCCCAAACTGGCTCTATTTTTCAGGAGTATTGTTTAGGAAAGTGCTGTGAGCATTTAAATGAAATATTTGAACCTGGGAACCTGTGTGACTACTCAAGGTCACATGCCCTTTAGGCCATGCTAAGTCACAGCATTCTGTACTCTAGTCACTTATGTACCATGTGTTCCTGTCTTAACTTTATTTCTCATTGCTGTGACAAAAAACCACAGAGGGTAGTAAGGGTTTATTTTAGCTCACAATTCCAGGTTGTAGTCCATCATATTGGTCAGCTCACTGCAGTAAAGCTTCGAGAGAACTAGCCACATTGCATCCGTATTCAGAAGAGAGCAACAGATGCATAAATGCTGCTCTCAGCTCTGTTCATTTCACGTAGTCAGGACCTAGTCAATGAAATTGTGCCACCCACATTTATCCCAATTCACAGAATTAAGATATGTTCCATAGTGATGACCACAGGCCCAACCAATCTAGGATATTTTTCATCAAGACTCTCTTTGAAGACAAGTCTATACTGTGTCAATATGGCAATTAAAACTATTTTTTTCAACCGCTTTGGCTTTTAGTTCTCTGCCTCCAACTTATAGATCCTACATTGGCATACTCAGATATGAATATTCACCATCATTCTTCAACAATGGACTGTCCCCACTTTGTTTATATTACCCCTTAAAGGTTTCATGTTTTTCCTTAGTGTCAAGCACCATAGACAGTTTTCTGAACTCTGAAACTACAGCTTCACACTTAGAGGATATCCACAGGTGTTAGAACTTTTAAATGTATTATGACAGGTGAATGGCTTAACAAAGAAATAATAAGATTCAACAGATATTATATTGTTATTTTTATTATAGATTTTCTTTTTTAAATTTTATTTAATCATTTTTTAACTCCAAATTTTATTCACATTCCATTCCACCCTCTGACTGTTCTCCACTCCATACCTCCTCCCCAAATTCCTGTCTCCATGAGGATGTCCCCACCCCCAAAAACCTCCACCCCACCAAACCTCTAAACTCCTTGGAGCCTCCAGTCTCCTGAGGGTTAAGTGCATCTTCTCTGACTAAACCCAGACCTGGCAGTCCTCTGCTGTAAATGTGTCCAGAGCTTCATATCAGCCAGTGTATGCTGCCTGCTTGGTGGCCCAGTGTCTTCAAGATCCTGGGGATTCAGGTTAATTGAGATGGCTGGAGCTCCTACAGGGTCACTCTCCTTTTCTGCTTCTTCCCGTTTTTCCCTAATTCAACACAGGGTTCCGCAGCTTCTGTCCATTGGTTGGGTGCAAATATCTGCATCTGATTTTTTCAGCTGCTTGTTGAGTCTTTCAGGGGGCAGTCATGATAGATCCCTTTTTGTGAGCACTCCATAGCATCAGTAATAGTGTCAGGCCTTGGGGCCTCCCCTTGAGTTGGATCCCACTTTGGACCTGTTGCTGGAACTCCTTTTCCTCAGGCTTTTCTCCATTTCCATCCCTGCAGTTCTTTCAGACAGGAACATTTATGGGTCAGAGTTTTGACTGTGGGATGGCAACCCAATGCCCTTTTGGGTCTGAGTTACCTTACTCAGGATGATATTTTCTAGGTCATCCAAATGCCTGAAAAACTCAGGATTTTCTTGTTCTTTATAGCTGAGTGATATTCCATTGTGTAAATGAACCACATTTTCTGTATCCATTCTTCTATCATGGGACATTTGGGTTGTTTCTAGCTTCTGGCTATCACAAACAAGGCTGCTAGCTTTACAATAAGTATTTACCTATTTAGTATTTTACAAATCAATTATTATTAATATAGGCTTTACGGTAAATAGACTATAATTAAAACATTATGTCTATCATTTTTAAAGACTTGTGTTTTTAATTATGTGTGTCTCTGTGTGGCATATTCATATATAAGTGCAGATGTTCTTCAGTGCCCAGAATAGGGCATAGAATCTCTTGGAGATGGAGTTTCAGGGGCTTGAGAACAACTTGATGTAGATGAACTCTGCTATTTTGAAAGCTTAGTGTGTTCTTTTTACTATGGAGCCATCTTTGCAGACTCAGTCTGTAATGTCTATGTGATAAACTTTGGGGTTGTGGAAATAAGATTCCTAATAGAACTGTAATTTCTTTATCTAAGAATAGGCATGGTAGTTACATTGTACAGAAAACATTGTATGAAACAATAAAAAATTGTTTTTTGTATAACCATGCCAGTCAACAAATGTGGAATCCCCACCTAGTGCTACAAATATGTTCTTCTTGAGTAATATGATGATCATTCTTATATAAGCTGGCATTTACTCATTTCCCAAATAACAGTAGCAATCGTAGATAACTCATAGGTAGTTGGTAAAATTATACTATTGTCTTTTATACGTTAGGTCCAGCATAATCATTTAAAACATTTGCAGTATAAAGTAGTCAGAATGGCCATTATTGTGGTTATTTGTATATCCCTACCTACCAACAAACACTGAAAATGTCTCTGGGACAGGGAATATGTAGCTTCTTGATTTAATTAATTTCTGTCGTAATTAACTACTCTATCATGCTATTTTCTGATTATATCCAAGACATACTTGAAATTTCTGTGACAAAGCCACCTGCACCAATTCAAATGGAAATGTGTTTCCTCTACATAATTGCACACTAACCTGGGAAGTAACCAGACATGGACACAGCCTGTACCTGTGTCTTTGCCTGTTAAGAAACTCTTGCCTGGCACTCTGTGCGCTCCACAGAAGAAAGGAAAGCTGTCAATAGGACTAAAGTTAAAACAATACTGTCCCTATTTTGTTGTGGGAAATATTACATCCAAAGCAAGACCTTATTGTTAAATGCTACCATATAGTTTGGACACCAAAGCCATTGCATGTCTCATTGAATTACAGATTGCAAATTATCCCTATCAACATATTTCTGTTGAGAGCAAAGCTAGGATATTTTCCTCTGAACTAAGGGGCTGTACACTGAGTTTGATCACTCTCAATGAAAAATACTGAGTGGAATTTTTGCTCATTTAACACCATATCTTTAAGTTCATTGCTCTCCAACATGATTTGATCCACCATGATGAAATTAAGAAATATTTGTTTCTCCCTATGAATACATGTATCAGTGCCTCTATAGAACTGCTTCTTGGTAGTCTCCTTGAGCACAAGATCTGTGTCTGAACCTCTATCAGTGTTAACTGCAGTTCTGTAGATTCAAATACAAGCATGCAGTGAATGTTCTAAGGCAAATTGGAGTGGTGGATTTACTCTAAGAAGACATGGATATCTTATAGATCCAAGAGCAAAGAACACATCAGGGTCTTGGAAATTAGCGAAATTCCCAAACTGCAATATCCTTTGCACCATCTATCTCTCTTGTTCTTTGATATCCATTTGATCTATTCCTCTCACCTGAAGCAAATGTCTTCTTCCAAGGCCATAAAGCTTCAATTTGGTCTTAAGTTTAGAATTCCAGTGTAAAACTCAAGCAATGTTGGTTGATCTCAATATTTTACTGCTAAATTCAATTTACCAGTCAAGGGGATTTGGTTGGGGTCAGGTGTTCATCTCAATGCCAGTCATTCTACTGCATCCATTCAAAAACTGTACACAATGAAAGAAAAATGTCTATTAAATATAATTTGGATAAAAATGGTAAAGGCATGAGTTCAGGACTGTTCACCTTTTTAAAAACCCATAGCAATATCCACTTCTCAAAAATATGTGAGTAACTCATGTTGGAAAAAAATGAAATGATACAAATTGTCTTCCTGAAATAAAAATCTTTTAAGGGAAGACATGCTTATTTATAAGGACATCTACTTGTTGAATTATTTTATGTTTCCCAAAACCATATCTTTGTCAGTAATCCAAATATATGCTAAAAAATAATAACATTCAAACTAGAGGGCTTTAGGACCTGCCACTATATCAAGATTTTAAAACTGGAGAAAGGGCGGTGAATTCTGGTCAAAACTGAGAATGTCCCTAGGTGGGAATGAAGTTTGAAACTTTAATGAATATTAAAAGTATCATTCCTGTGTATGTCCAGAAACCAGTTTTTCATTTCTTTTAAAACATGTTCAATCTTTGAAAATTTCATACATGAATATGAAGTGTTTTGATATTTAACCCCCATTTCACCTGGAATACTCTCTCTTCTAACTTCAACTCCTTTTTAAAAAAAATAGTTCAATTAGTCAGTTAACCCCATATGGCCATGGGTGTTATATCATCCCTAGTGCATGACCAACCTACTGGTAGTCATACTCCCAAATGAAATTGATTCTACATCCTCCAACAACAATCAACTAATAGGTACTCCTCCACCAGGTAAAAGCCTGGGAATTCCTTTTTGTTCTCCAACAGAAAGTTTAATTGGTTTCAATTAGTGAAATCTTTTGCAGGAAGGCTGTGTATCACTTTCTTAGCCATAGACTTTGAACACACAAAATCAGGATTGAATTCTCTTCCAGGGAACAGGCATCAAATAAAATAAGTCAGTTTGTTATTCCCATAAACACTCTTGCAGTTATTGCAACAGTGAGTACATCTGCCTAGTGAGTCAATATTGTATCATGCAGGATCCAGTAATGCAGAAGACCATCAGTGTCTTTTTACTCCAGAAAATTGGGCATAGTACTACTGGAGGATCCAACAATGCCTCTCCTGGGCATATACCTAGAAGATGTTCCAACTTGTAATAAGACACATGCTCCACTATGTTCATAGCAGCCGTATTTATAATAGCCAGAAGCTAGAAAGAACCCAGATATCCCTCAATAGAGAAATGGATACAGAAAATGTGATACATTTACACAATGGAGCTCTACTCAGCTATTAAAAACAGTGAATTCATTAAATTCTTAGACAAATGGATAGATCTGGAGGATATCATCCTAAGTGAAGTAACCCAATTGCAAAAGAACACAAATGTTATGCACTCACTGATAAGTGAGTATTAGCCCAGAAGTTCACAACACCCAAGATACAATTTGTAAAACACATGAAACTAAAGAAGAAGTAAGACCAAAGTCTGGATACTTCCTTGCTTCTTGGATGGGGGAACAAAATACCCATGGAAGGAGTTACAGAGACAAAGTTCAGAGCAGAGACTGGAGGAATGACCATCTAGAAACTGTCCCACCAGGAGATCTATCCCATAAACAACCACCAAACCCAGACACTATGGCAGATGCAATAAGAGCTGTTGACAGCCTGATATAGCTGTCTCCTGAGAGGCTCTGCCAGTAACTGGCAAATACAGAAGTGGATGCTCACATTTATCCACTAGAAGGAGCAAAGGGTCCCCAGTGAAAGAGCTAGAGAAAGTACCCAAGGAGCTGAAGGGGTTTGCAGTCCCCTAAAAGGAACAACAATATGAACAACCAGTAACGCAGAACTCCCTGGGACTAAACCACTAATCAGAGAAAACACATGGAAGGATTTGTGTCTCTAGCTGCATATGTAGCAGGGGATGGCCTAGTCGGTCATCAATGAGTGGAGAGGCACTTGGTCCTGTGAAAGTTCTATGCCAAAGTATAGGGGAATGCCTGGGGCAGGAAGCAGGAGTGTGTGGGTTGGGGAACAGGGTTTGGGGTGAGAGGATAGTGGATTTTCAGAGGGGAAACTAAGAAAGGGGATAACATTTGAAATGTAAATAAAGAAAATATCTAATTAAACAAACAAACAAACAAACAAACAAACAGAATAGAGAATGTTATCTATTGGGGAAAGGGTTTCCTGGTCAGTTCAAGAATGACTTTTTTTTATAGTGTGAAATCGGTGTTTGGTCTTCAGCAATAAAGGCTTATATCTAGTTATAATGAACCACTAAGAGCAATGATAATAGCCTATATTCCTATATCAAAAATTATAACAATAAATGGTCATGCATTTGTTACTAGTGTTAATATGTGTTCTTTTTCTGTCTAGTTCCTTATTCCTTTTTGTATGTTCTTTTGACATGTCCTTCTTTTGAAATTTTACTGTTTTCCTCCCTCAACTTTTAGGCAGTGGAACCATCTTTGATCAGAAAGAAAATGAAATATAATTTTGGATAAACCCCCTTGGGTTGTTATAGATGTTTGATTACATAAGTTGAGATGTTCAGCTTAGCAAAAACTTCTAGCTGCTGAGACATTTTTAGAGCAGAGTACAAAATGAAGATGGTAACCAGGCAACGTGGTTCTTGTACGGTTATTAAAAATAAAATGTGTAGCTTCCACCATGTAGAATAATTCTCTGGCTTTCAATGTGTTGTGTTTTTTTTTCTATCCCTTGGAAGAATAAGCAAATCCTACATGCTCAAATGATCAATAATTTTCCATTTAAAATTTATTATCGTGTTAGTTTATTTTTTCTAGAGAATTTTAAACAGATAAATCAGTCATGAGAATTTGATATGATTCTTTAAAAGTGTGTTCAAAGATTTTGCATAAAAATTATTTAAGTATTCACACAATCTGTCACACACAAAATTCAATGCTTGGTCATTAAGATGACATCTGGCTTGAATAAACATATATTTTTTTCCAAATACCAAAGTATTACTGATTAAAATGTAGCCAATTTTCATACCGTGAATAACATTTTAATAAGAATTAACCATAATGCTACTTCAAAATGCTTTTGACCATAACAGATATTCTTCATCTGTGTCCACTACTTGATATTTTTATCATGATTTATTTTTTCCCATTTTTATTAGGTATTTAGCTCATTTACATTTCCAATGCTATACCAAAAGTCCCCCATACCCACCCACCCCCACTCCCCTAACCACCCACTCCCCTTTTGGCCCTGGCGTTCCCCTGTACTGGGGCATATAAAGTTTGCGTGTCCAATGGGCCTCTCTTTCCAGTGATGGCCGACTAGGCCATCTTTTGATACATATGCAGCTAGAGTCAAGAGCTCCGGGGTACTGGTTAGTTCATAATGTTGTTCCACCTATAGGGTTGCAGATCCCTTTAGCTCCTTGGGTAATTTCTCTAGCTCCTCCATTGGGAGCCATGTGATCCATCCATTAGCTGACTGTGAACATCTACTTCTTTGTTTGCTAGGCCCCGGCATAGTCTCACAAGAGACAGCTACATCTGGGTCATTTCGATAAAATCTTGCTAGTGTATGCAATGGTGTCAGCGTTTGGATGCTGATTATGGGGTGGATCCCTGGATATGGCAGTCTCTACATGGTCCATCCTTTCGTCTCAACTCCAAACTTTGTCTCTGTAACTCCTTCCATGGGTGTTTTGCTCCCACTTCTAAGGAGGGGCATAGTGTCCACACTTCAGTCTTCATTTTTCTTGAGTTTCATGTGTTTAGCAAATTGTATCTTATATCTTGGGTATCCTAGGTTTTGGGCTAATATCCACTTATCAGTGAGTACATATTGTGTGAGGTCCTTTGTGAATGTGTTACTTCACTCAGGATGATGCCCTCCAGGTCCATCCATTTGGCTAGGAATTTCATAAGTTCATTCTTTTTAATAGCTGAGTAGTACTCCATTGTGTAGATGTACCACATTTTCTGTATCCATTCCTCTGTTGAGGGGCATCTGGGTTCTTTCCAACTTCTGGCTATTATAAATAAGGCTGCTATGAACATAGTGGAGCATGTGTCCTTCTTACCAGTTGGGGCATCTTCTGGATATATGCCCAGGAGAGGTATTGCGGGATCCTCCGGTAGTACTATGTCCAATTTTCTGAGGAACTGCCAGACTGATTTCCAGAGTGGTTGTACAAGCCTGCAATCACACCAACAATGGAGGAGTGTTCCTCTTCCTCCACATCCTCGCCAGCATCTGCTGTCACCTGAATTTTTGATCTTAGCCATTCTGACTGGTGTGAGGTGGAATCTCAGCGTTGTTTTGATTTGCATTTCTTTGATGATTAAGGATGTTGAACATTTTTTCAGGTGCTTCTCTGCCATTCGGTATTCCTGAGGTGAGAATTCTTTGTTCAGTTCTGAGCCCCATTTTTTAATGGGGTTATTTGATTTTCTGAAGTCCACCTTCTTGAGTTCTCTACATATGTTGGATATTAGTCCCCTATCTGATTTAGGATAGGTAAAGATCCTTTCCCAATCTTTTGGTGGTCTTTTTAATACATGTATATGTATAAAGGATCATATGTTCAGATTAGAAGACTTTGTCTTCTGGATTTCTCGAAGAGTTTGTGTAGATCTTCCAAGACTATGTACAAAAGATGCCTGTGTGGCTTACGTTGTGTAATTTAGAAGACTGTGTCAAGTCCACTTATGTACCAATAACACCTGGAAAGTGAAAGGCTGGTGCCTTGAACCACCAGTAGTTACTCCATTTTAGTTTATGTGGCTTATCGTCAAAGCATAGGTGAATAATTTTCTACACAGGCGACATATTGCTTAGGGTATGTCCAGGCACATGAACAGCTGTTCTAGACAAATGTTCTGCATGTAGATTAGGGCATTTAGTCCTCAAAAGAAGGACTCTAGACAAGTTGTGCTTTATAGGTTGTTGAAAGGATGTCCTAAGAGAGGCATACAGAGACATTGGGTCTTCATAAACATTTCTCTAAATATCTAAAGGCCACTCTTATTGGAAGTCAAGATCTTATTTCAGAGGTACCCTGTGAGACTTTTGGTAATTGCCACTGATAATAAATATCACCTAGCTCATTTTTTGAGCAAAGTTCTAGTCTGGAACTTTACTTTCAGATTTTTTTCTTTCTGGATATTGGAAAAGTAATAGCATCTAACATGACATATTCAAGTTCCAGTCATAGAAAAATATAAATAGTGGTATATGCCTGATTCTTTATTATTAATATTTTAATTATGCATGTGTGATGGGAGTTCTCTGTATAGGTTTGTGCACACAAGGGCAGGAATCCATGGATGAAAGAATATTGAGACATCCCTGGAGTTGGGGGTTTTAGGCAGTTGTGTACCACCCATTGTATGTGTTGAGATTTTAGCATACAAGAGCAATATGTGCTCTTAACCATTGAACTATCTCTCCAACTACAAATACCTGGATATTATAGACTGCCTGTTCATCTCTTTCTATGAAAAAAGGTTTTACTTTAGTCCTTTTAAATCAATCTTGTTATTGTCAGAAATAATGACACATGGCATTCACTAATACAAATTTGCATAAACAAGTGTAGCTTTGAGTTGCATGTGTACCAGTAGAAATCTCCATCTTATTTCCCAGAAATCCTGTAGGAAATAAAATGTGTTTTTAATACAAATAAGAACAATCCAACACCACTAATTAATAAACAATTTTTTGCAGGATACCTTATTACTCTTAGGTCTCTGAAAGATAGTAATTACCACCATTCATACTTATATCATGAAGAATGTAAACAGAGTATACTATACAAAATACCAAATGTTTCACCTTATGATTTTTCAAGAGTTGTTAATAGACTAAAATTCATGAATTAAGGAAAAAAATGGAATTACACAAAAATACACCCAAGAAAAGCATTTAAAATGATGCTTTAGGCATGGTAAATTACCTTAAATGTATTATTATTAATTTAAATTTCATATTTGACTATAACATTTGTAAATAGTAAGTTTGTAACACCAGTTTATTAGAAACATAAATTCTTCCAAGAATGGCTCATTGATTTTTATATTAAATTTAGCTTCCTAAAGACTTAAACTGCAAAGGAGCTAGAGACCTCAGTATAAACACTGATTTTCAGGATTAATTATTCATGTCTGCTATGCTAATGGAAGGCAATGGCATGAATATATTTAGTATGCTCACTTCATATACAGTCATAAATTATTAATAGATTATACCTGTGAAATATTTGCATAGGAACCAAAATTACCTTCTCTTATAGAGTAACCATTCTACAAAGTTTTAATACTTAAAGAAATCTGAACATGGAATCTACCAGTAATGTAAAAAAATATACCCATACATAGTCCTCCCTCCCTCCATTTCTCTCCTGTTCCTATGTGTGTTTGTCTCATGTAAAGAATCAATGAATATATAAGCAAAGAGTAAAGAAATGAAATTCTGTCATTTATGACACTGAATCAGAGGTCATTGTGTTAGTTGAAGTAAGCCAAACAGTAATTTCACCATGCATGTATTATTAAAATATTACTATTTTGCTAAAAGAAACAAGAATGATGATCATCTCACTAGAGGCTAGGAGTGAAGGTATTTTCTAGAATAATGTTGTATATCTCACTTTCTCTGCTTCATTCATAAACATTTCCCATGGGATTGTTTGTTTCATTGTAGAATAATTTCCATCACAATAACTTTTGTTTGCTTAAAAATAATGGCAGCTTGCCACCAATATCATGAGTAGACATAGTCAGAGAATTTCTAGGTGTATCTCTGATTAGCTTATTTCATGAGGTCAGCCAAAATGATTTGTATTTGCTCAACTTAATTTATGTTAGTAACATTTTTTCAGAAATGCAAATGAGAAAGACAGGGTGTGAGTAGGGTAAAGATGATGACCTCTAAGCCCAAAAGTCAAGACAGGAATATGCAGACATGGGCAGAAGCAAGAAGAAAGGCTTGAAAGTAAAACTCCACTTTGCACCTGAGGAATAGATGAAAGAGACCCCTATTCTTGTAAGTTCTTATAACCAAATGATTAGCAGTCCTCTTTATTTTTTTTTCATTTTTATTGGTTATTTTATTTATTGACATTTCAAATGTTGTCCCTCTTCCCAGTTTCCCCTCCACCAACCTCCTATCCTCTCCTTCCCCCTGCCTCTATGAGGGTACTCTCCCACTCACCCACCCACTTCTGTCTCAGTGCCCTAGCATTTCCCTACCCTGGGTCATCAAGCCTCCACAGACCAAGGAACATCTCTCACAGTGATGCTCAATAAGGCAGTCCTCTGCTACATATGCAGCTGGAGGCATGTATCCCCATGTGTTCTCTTTGGTTGGTGGTTTAGTTCCCGGGAGCTTTGGGTGGTCTGGTTGGTTGATATTGTTGTTCTTCCTATAGGGTTGCAAACCCCTTCAGATCCTTCAGTCCTTCCCCTAACTCCTCCATTGGGGTCCCCATGCTTAGTCTGATGGTTGGCTACAAACTTTCATATCTTTGTTGGTCAGGCTCTGGCAGAGCCTCTCAGGGTTCACCTATACCAGGCTCCTGTCAGCAAGCTCTTCTTAGCATCAGCAACAGTTTCTGGGTTTGGTGTCTGCAAATGGGATGAATACCTAAATGGGGCAGTCTCTGGAATACCTTTCCTTCAGTCTTTGCTCCACTCTTTGTGCCTACACTTCCTTTTGACAGGAATAATTTCAGATTAATATTTTTGACATGGGTGGGTGATCCCATCCCTCAACAGGAGGCCATACCTAACCTCTGGATATGGTCTCTACAGGTTCTATCTCCCCTTTTTGGGTATTTCAGCTAATATCCTCCATGTTGGGTCCTGGGATCCTCTTGGGTCCCTGGCATCTAGGACTTTCTAGTGTCTAACCCCAATTCCTCCTCTCCCATTGCTATTCTCCTCCTTTCAAATTCCTGACCCTCTGTACTTTCCCCCTAGCTCCTTCCATATCTGAACCTTCCTGCTTTCCCTCCCCCTTTTCTTTCCCTTCCAGAGCCCTCTCTCCCTGTACTTCCTGAGATTTTCTTCCTTCTTCTAAGTAGGACTGCAGCATCTTCTGAGAGTTTCAAAATCACTGACTTTCATTCATAATTATCTACCTTAGGTTTCCCAATAAAATAGTGGTTTAGAAAATATTTAATTCCTGAGATAGGATGTGATGACATCACTAACCTCCAACCAGTTGATGATTGTTTGATTATTGTAAGAAGTATTCTGTTTTCCTACGGATGTGAAATACTACATTTATTTTCAAGTCCATTCTACCTCCCCATGCTTACCTATGATTCTTTCATCATGTTTTTTGTGGTATCATTTCTTCTGTGCCAGATCCTCTCTTCTTTTCTCCTAGGGAACTTAAAATTGCATTATCATGAGATTTTTGATATGCATATCTCTCCTCTTCCACCTCCAAGCAATCATACTTACCTCCTCTTTTTACTCAGAATATGATGGCTCTTAGATATTTTTCCATATGAACTATAAAGCTACTGGTCTAGCTATCAAAGAAAATGTTAACATTGTTATTCATATAAGGTACAACTTATCTTTGAAGGATTTGTCACGGGGAAGAACTGAACTCTCATTAAATACTGATATTGTTATTCCAGATGAATTTGCAAAAGGAGCAATTTGCAAATTCATCTGGAATAACAAAAAACCTAGGATAGCAAAAACTCTTCTCAAGGATAAAAGAACCTCTGGTGGAATCACCATGCCTGACCTAAAGCTTTACTACAGAGCAATTGTGATAAAAACTGCATGGTACTGGTATAGAGACAGACAAGTAGACCAATGGAATAGAATTGAAGACCCAGAAATGAACCCACACACCTATGGTCACTTGATCTTCGACAAGGGAGCTAAAACCATCCAGTGGAAGAAAGACAGCATTTTCAACAATTGGTGCTGGCACAACTGGTTGTTATCATGTAGAAGAATGCGAATGGATCCATACTTATCCCCTTGTACTAAGGTCAAATCTAAGTGGATCAAGGAACTTCACTTAAAACCAGAGACACTGAAACTTATAGAGGAGAAAGTGGGGAAAAGCCTTGAAGATATGGGCACAGGGGAAAAATTCCTGAACAGAACAGCAATGGCTTGTGCTGTAAGATCGAGAATGGACAAATGGGACCTAATGAAACTCCAAAGTTTCTGCAAGGCAAAAGACACCGTCAATAAGACAAAAAGACCACCAACAGATTGGGAAAGGATCTTTACCTATCCTAAATCAGATAGGGGACTAATATCCAACATATGTAGAGAACTCAAGAAGGTGGACTTCAGAAAATCAAATAACCCCATTAAAAAATGGGGCTCAGAACTGAACAAAGAATTCTCACCTCAGGAATACCGAATGGCAGAGAAGCACCTGAAAAAATGTTCAACATCCTTAATCATCAGGGAAATGCAAATCAAAACAACCCTGAGATTCCACCTCACACCAGTCAGAATGGCTAAGATCAAAAATTCAGGTGACAGCAGATGCTGGCGTGGATGTGGAGAAAGAGGAACACTCCTCCATTGTTGGTGGGATTGCAGGCTTGTACAACCACTCTGGAAATCAGTCTGGCGGTTCCTCAGAAAACTGGATATAGTACTACCGGAGGATCCAGCAATACCTCTCCTGGGCATATATCCAGAAGATGCCCCAACTGGTAAGAAGGACACATGCTCCACTATGTTCATAGCAGCCTTATTTATAATAGCCAGAAGCTGGAAGGAACCCAGATGCCCCTCAACAGAGGAATGGATACAGAAAATGTGGTACATCTACACAATGGAGTACTACTCAGCTATTAAAAAGAATGAATTTATGAAATTCCTAGCCAAATGGATGGACCTGGAGGGCATCATCCTGAGTGAGGTAACACATTCACAAAGGAACTCACACAATATGTACTCACTGATAAGTGGATATTAGCCCAAAACCTAGGATATCCAAGATATAAGATACAATTTGCTAAACACATGAAACTCAAGAAAAATGAAGACTGAAGTGTGGACACTATGCCCCTCCTTAGAAGTGGGAACAAAACACCCTTGAAAGGAGGTACAGAGACAAAGTTTGGAGCTGAGATAAAAAGATGGACCATGTAGAGACTGCCATATCCGGGGATCCATCCCATAATCAGCTTCCAAATGCTGACACCATTGCATACACTAGCAAGATTATGCTGAAAGGACCCTGATATAGCTGTCTCTTGTCAGAGTATGCCTGGGCCTAGCAAACATAGAGGTGGATGCTCACAGTCGGCTATTGGATGGATCACATGGCCCCCAATGAAGGAGCTAGAGAAAGTACCCAAGAAGCTAAAGGGATCTGCAACCCTATAGGTGGAACAACATTATGAACTAACCAGTACCCCGGAGCTCTTGACTCTAGCTGCATATGTAACAAAAGATGGCCTAGGCGGCCATCACTGGAAAGAGAGGCCCATTGGACACGCAAACTTTATATGCCCCAGTACAGGGGAACGCCAGGGCCAAAAAAGGGGAGTGGGTGGGTAGGGGAGTGGGGGTGGGTGGCTATGGGGGACTTTTGGTATAGCATTGGAAATGTAAATGAGCTAAATACCTAATAAAAAAATGAAAAAAAAGCTAAAAAAAATACTGATATTGGTCAGATTAAATGGAAATATACCATGAGAATTTAGATGCAATATTTTATGTTTGTTTGCTTTTGTAGTTGTTTAAACTCTGGGTTTGTAATCCATCTTATAATGAGTTGTTATCTGAGTATATAAATAGTAATGGCTTCTCTTGGTTATATCTTGCTGCTTTCCCAAGTTCCTTATGTTTTCATTGGTTTAATCAAATTCATTGAAGGCATTTGGCTTGGTCTTTTTCATTGCAGTGAAGCTCAGACAGAGCTCAGGACTCAGCATCAGTTCATTGAAAAGAAGAGAGATGCAATTTTTAATGGTAGAATGCTCCATGTCTGTCTTATGAGATGCCAGATCAGTGTTCTGATTTTCCAGAGGATCTGAGAGTCAAACTCATGTGGAAGCTTACAATGTCTATAATTCAGTGCCCAAAGATCTGACATCCCTTTCTGGTCTCATGCATGTAGTGTACAACTATACATTCAGGCAAAGCACCATACACATAAAATAATCAACTCTTTAAAAGTAATTACTATTATATAGTCATTTCCCTCCCGTTGAGACATTAGCAGCAAGTCTGATGTCACAATAGCCATGTACCACTTCTCCATTATGTGTCTTTTTCCTTCTAATTCAAGCAGTAATGTCTTTCTCAGAATACTCTTTCTACCACATCACTTTCATTGTTCTCCTCCCAGCTCATACTTTCTTGTGCTGTGGTTCTGTCTTACCCTTACCACTGAGCCATAGTCCCATTCCCCTTTTGTGTTTTCCTTTCTTCTGTTTATTGGAGGTTTCATGCACTGTGTACTGTGCATGGAGATCTTGTGTACTGTGATGAAGAAGAGCATATTCATTAACTACTAGCAGACTTCTTGAGCTGGAAGCAGTATAGGAAGCATTGCAGAGAACTCTTGTCCTTGAGCTATAAAGTCAGAAGTGCTGGTGCTGCTTGCCACTGGGGCTGATGAGGATGTTCCTCTGACCTGCCACACACTCCCTGGAGTTCAAAACCTAGCAATCTTGGCTGCTGCATATTTCAGATGTTTTAGATGGCAGGCAAAGCTTCATTTGACCCTGTGACCTGCTAATGACATTCTGATAGCATTTCTCATAGCATCCTTTAGGGAGATCTTCCTTCCCATTTCAGCTAGAAGGACCTTTTCCTAATCATGACTCCCAGGATGAATCATGCCTCTGCTGAGAACACTCCATAATCTCAGGAGGTGCAGGAGGCCATCACATCATTTCAGAGGGGAGAGAACCTGCCATGAACAGTTTGTAATGCCTATTACAACCTTGCTCCTTCTTCCTCTTCTTTAGAATTAACTTCCCAAATGATAGCAGTTGTGCTCCACATATGCCAGTGGGACACTGCTTCATACTAGCCCAGAAAGGAATTTAGAAAATTAAATTTATCAGTTCAACAAAAGGAGCAAGTTCACACTAAGAATTCCATCTGCTTCATATAAAAGAATAATAGTTTTCCTTTAATAAAACTTTGATTCTGTTTCCTTTGAATCAAAACTGTGGGACTTGGTGCCTTGGGTTATATTTCAACTCTCTGGTAATGGTCTTAATTGTACTAAGACATATATGTTCAGATAATGTTTCTTCTGAAATTCAATAGAGATGTGGGAAAGTCTCATTTTACACACACACACAAGAAAGAGTCAGGTAGGCAAAAAATGGTTATTAGTTATTCTAATATGTGATAATATCCCTACCTCTCTGTCCCACCTGAGTCACTAAACATCTTTTAAGATGATCCCTATTTCTAATGGTACATAGGCAGAATCTTCAGGCTGCTGAAATTATAATGATAGACTATGGGTAGGGGCTTGGATACTTAAGCAAAAAGGAGGCCTTACCCTTCATCCATGTGGGAAGCATGTTGTATGCCAATAAGGGGCTACAAAGTACTCCTTAGTGAAAGAGGTTCTAAGAGTACTGTCAGACACTGTAAGCATCTTGCTGCAACAGGATTCTTTGAAGCCATGAAGACCTTGTGTGTGGTTAGTTTCCTTCTCTCTGAATGGAAATGAGTAGAGAGAACTAACAACAATTCATTTATCTTCTTCCATGATGCTGGTAAAAGGTAGAACTAAGTTGTCAGGTCCTGCAAGGAAGTCTGACTTGCACAAGCAAAAGCAAGGCAATAAAAATGGCCTACTTGGATGATACCATTTTATCTCTGCCTCTGCCTCTTAGGTTGTCTGAAAAGACATGTTTTCTTAACCTGGGTCACCTCAGCACTATCAGACCACAAAAGTATGTACCAGGTTGATTTTTTCCTCATTCTATTGCCAGACCACATAACGGTTTCTCTTCTCATTGTTAAACTACCAGTTTCCCCTGTAGTATAAATTCTTTCATATTGGGACATCTTCTAGGAGAAGAGAGAAATTGTTATGCTTTGTGAAGAAGGGCAAACTCCATAGGACTTTTCTAGACCTTTGATGGGTATGAAAATCTGAAAATGAGAAGGAAAATAAAAACCCAGCTTTCCCCTCCCTCCCATAATTAGTCTGCTCTCCATTTCCCTGGTCAGCTGACCAAATGATTCTGACACTTACCAAAATATAAGCCTACTTTATAGCATATGTAACAGTTATCGATGTCTGAAACCAGGCGCCCCGCTATCAGATCCTTCTGGTTCTTCGTTTCTGACTTTGAAGTGTGGTTCTGAATTGTAGCTGCTGCCCAGAGTTAATGTGACACTTAAAGAGAAAATGTATGTAAAATGCTTTCTGTTTTTGTCATTGTAACCACTGACACATCTTTTACAGCATATGGAAGAGCTGAATATTTTAAGTATGTGGTAGTAGGTCCATCTTTGCCTAGGATTCTTGGCCTTAAAATTCCTAAGTTTCTGGATTCTTTCCTCTACCACTGATGGCACTGTGCAGACTGGCAAAAGGGGATGGTGCCATCTTCATTTCTACAAATAGACAAAAGGGAGATCAGCAGTGCTATGTGTAGACATACCTGGGTTGCTGTGATGTAGTGACATTAATGGCACTGGCATTCAAGACTAGTCCTTGTGATATTCTGAGTCTGAGTCTGATCTTTCCTGATGTTTGTTGGTTTTTGTTTGTTTACACTTTGATTGTCTTGAGACCTCATGCCTCCATTGCAGTATTTAAAGTACCCAATCCAAAAACAGCAGCCAGAGAATTGTGTGGTACTTGGGCTCTAACGCTTTTGCTAATAGAGATGCTCTAAGAGTAGCATTGAAGTGACATGCTTACTTCCTTGTGGCCTCTTTAAAATCAATTTATTTCCATTTTGACCAGGAAACCAATTCCATGATTTAGCAAAACCAAAAGAAAACACCTTGAAATGTTATTCACTAATGAGTAGCTGAAATAGCCAAGTACAAAGACTAGACCATAATGGCTAACTTTTGGCATATTATAATTTTTTTTCTAAACTTATGCTTTATTTTCTACCAAGCTAGAACTGAAACACCTGTTACTAAGGGACGATGAAAAACATTAGTAAATTCACTTGATGCTACAATGAAATACTTGACCAAAGTAATTTAAAGAAGAAAAGGTTCATGGGAGCTCACAGTTGAGAACAGCCCATTATGTATTCAAGGAGAGATTTCGGGAGGCATCTGGTCATAGTATACCCACAGAGGCAAAGAGCAATGAATACTAGTACTCAGCTTGCTTTATTCTCTTTATTCTGCCCTGAACCACAGTCCAGCCCACAGTTAAGGTGGGTCTGCCGACCTCAACTAATCTAATAAGACAATTCCCATTGAGATACCCAGAGATTTGTCACCTACATGAGTCAACATCCTTAGGCTGGTATAATTAATCATCATAACTGAAGACATTTATCCCTGATTTAGCTCACTAGAAATGTAAAACTATTTTTTCTTATATCATTCTTTGGGTCTTCAGTGAAAATAAAGCTTATATATCTCCCTTATTGAATTAGAGGTCTTACTATAGTTTAGCCAAATATATGTGTATGTATGTGTTCATATATACTTATTTGTATATATATATATATATATATATATATATATATATATATAGTGTTTGTGTGTGTGTGCTTAATAAATCTTCTACCCTACATCCTATCACGGGTTACTTTTTTTTCCTTCTCCATATGCCAGTAGTGATCTCCATGATTTTTGACCTTCTCGTGTAACTCTTTTTAGGATTTGATGCTTACTTCACATCCCGGACACTTGAAAACAACAGGAGAAATGTATGGTTTGCCGAATACTGGGAAGAAAACTTCAACTGCAAGTTGACAATTAGTGGATCCAAAAAAGAAGACACGGATCGCAAATGCACAGGTAATTTCATTCCCGTTGTCTTCCTCCTGCAACTTTACATAGAAAACACTGAGACATTTGCATGCTGACAGAAGGAAGCCTGGCTAGAGACAAATTGAAAAAGTAAATTGAATTTTACTAGATTGTTCAGAAGAAAAAAGAATGGGAGCATAACTCTTGCAGGTCAAGGGAACTGGAGATAAGAATGTATTCTTTTCAGCATGTCTATCTATCTCACTGTACTTGGCAATTTTACTAATTCTTGAGATCTCATTGCTTCAAACACTTGTGTTGATAATATTGGTTCATATTCTATCCAGAATAATGAAGCCATTTTCACATAAACAAAATCCCCTAAGAAAATTCCATACAAGAACCAATGGTAACTGTTAACAAAATGCTTATATTTATAATAATGAGTATTCTTAATTATTTTCATATTGTGTAAGTAAGGAGTCATTTGGTATTTATAATATGCTCAAAATATTCTCTGCTTCTCATACACTTCTCTTGTAAATTTCTTCCCAATTAAAAGTATATTTGTGGTAGATAAAGGGGAAAGCAGGCATTAGTTCATTTAGTCAGTTTCAGATATTTATTAATTAATCTTGCTGCTAAGAACTATTCTAGGCACTGGTGGTCTTAGGGTGAATCAGGCAGTCAGGGTCTCTGCTTTCATGAGACTTAGAATATAGCGTAGGAGTAGGAAGTAGATCAGTGACATTACTCCAGTGAATTTGTCATCTAAAGTAAAAAGTGAGAGCTGAGGGTAACAGGGATATATACAAGAGGAATTTCAGTTGTGTTGAAGGCCAGAATGTTTCCCAAAGACTTCCTTCAGAGAGTGATGTTTGCATCAACATCTGGAAAATGGATTAGACAACAGCCAATTGGTGAAGGAGAAAATGGGTGAAGAAGAGCCACTGATGTAGATAACCATGGTACAGATCTGTGGAAGAGGATTATTGTGACTCTGACTCTGATAAAATTGGGAACAAAGGATTCTTTGAGGAGAATATGGCGAATCTAGGGAGAATGAATGAGGTAAGACTGTAACGGCTAAGAGGAAATACTACCTTATATTTGATCAAATTTTATCTTTATTTGCAATTAATCTTGTGTTTGATATTTGAGTATTGAATAGCTATAGAAGACAACATAGCCTAATTATGCTCTCTAGTACACTCACTATTTGTGATAGTGACCCTAAGGTATCACAACACCCTAGAGAATGTGCAATATGATGAAGCATACTGAGAGCAAGGGCAGGGGGGAAAGCTAAGGCAGTGAAGTTCTTACCATATACCCATGAGGACCAGAGTTCAATTCCCAGAATTCATACGAAAGAAAATGAATAGTTATGGTGACAAGAAAGCAAATTCCAGCACTAAAGAGGCAAAGACAGTCCAATCCCTGAGGTTCATGGACAAGCCATTCCAATTGTTGAGTCCTAATGGTTAAGTCTAGGCCTGTGTGAGGCTTTGTCTCAAAATGTAATGTGGACATGTTCTAAGGAGGAATGAAGCCCAAGGTTGTCCTCTGGTGTTTACACACACACACACACACACACACACACACACACACACACACACACACAAAATGTTAACACCTTAGATACTAGTTTATTTTGTTTATCTTATTTAGTTCATCTTTGCAATATATTTCTTAAATTTTAATCACCTGACTGTTGTCTATTAATCTCTTCATTAAGTAACTGTTAATTAGGTAAGATATATGGTACAAAGTACTTAAGATATCACGAAGGATTAGAGAATACTTAAGAGCCTACTTTCTCTCAAAGAGAAGATGTACGCTAGAGAGAAAGAAATAAAAACACTGCTGTAAAATCAATAGAACACATACATTGAAAGCATCATGGTTTAACGAGAATGTCAGAGTAACCACATGTTCTGTTCAGACTTCGATATATAACAGCACAATGTTCTCAGAAACACAGTCTTTCTATTGTTGGAGAGAAAAGGAAGAAAATTGATTCAATGTTGACTAGACCTAGGTGACACAAAGCTTTCAACTGGAAACTGAAGAAATTAGTTTGACATCTGGATAATTTGTCTGTAAGACAGGGAACACTGAAGTGTACAACAGTATGCAGATGATGGATGACAGTTTCCAGACTGTTTCTGACATCTGATGTTCCATAAGAATGGCTGGAGTTGGAATGGATTGTCAGATGGGACTTAGACTTGTTTCTATCTAAGGCCAAGACTTGTCTTTTTGCATGCTATAGTAGAAGATGCTCTTTGGACACCCACAGTTTAGTGTTTAGCATAGAGAATTGAACTTTATAGAAATCATCTGTGGCCAAACTACCATCAGCAATAGAAAATGTGGTTTGTGTCTTTCTGTCATACTCATTCCATTGTTGCAGTTACTAAATTACTGGTGATCCAAAGCTATCCTCTTGTTATCTCTTCATTTATTCTTTCTCTTTTCTTTTTTAAAAAATATTTATATTAGGTATTTTCCTCATTTACTTTCAAATGCAATCCCAAAAGTCCCCCATACCCTCCCGCCCCCCACTTCCCTACCCACCCACTCCCAATTTTGGCCCTGGCATTCCTCTGTACTGGGGCATATAAAGTTTGCATGAAAAATGGGCCTCTCCTTCCATTGATGGCTGGCTAGGCCATCTTTTGATACATATTCAGCTAGAGACAGGAGCTCTGGGGTGTACTGGTTAGTTCATATTGTTGTTCCACCTATAGGGTTGCAGTTCCCTTTAGCTCCTTGGATACTTTCTCTAGCTCCTCCATTGGGGGCCCTGTGATCCATCCAATAGCTGACTGTGAGCATCCACTTCCGTGTTAGCTAGGCCTTGGCAAAGTCTCACAAGAGACAGCTATATCAGGGTCCTTTCAGCAAAATCTTGCTAGAGTATGCAATGGTGTCAGCTTTTGGAGGCTGATTATGGGATGGATCCCTGGATATGGCAGTCTCTTGGTCCATCCTTTCATCTCAGCTCCAAACTTTGTCTCTGTAATTCCTTCCATGGGTATTTTGTTCCCAATTCTAAGAAGGGGCAAAGTGTCCACACTTTGGTCTTCGTTCTTCTTGAGTTTCATGTGATTAGCAAATTGTATCTTATATCTTGGGTATTCTAAGTTTCTGAGCTAATATCCACTTATCAGTGAGCACATATCATTTGAGTTCTTTTGTAATTGGGTTACCTCACTCAGGATTATGCCCTCCAGGTCAAACCATTTGCCTAGGAATTTCATAAATTCACTCTTTAATAGCTGAGTAGTACCCCATTGTGTAAATGTACCACAGTTTTGTATCCATTCCTCTGTTGAGGGACATTTGGGTTCTTTCCAGCTTCTGGCTATTATAAATAAGGCTGCTATGAACATAGTGGAGCATGTGTCTTTCTTAGCAGTTGGAAAATCTTCTGGATATATGCCCAGGAGAGGTATTGTAGGATCCTCCGGTAGTACTATGTCCAATTTTCTGAGGAACCACCAGAGTGATTTTCAGAGTGGTTGTACAAGCTTGCAATCCCACCAACAATGGAGGAGTATTCCTCTTTCTACGCATCCTCACCAGCATCTGCTGTCACCTGAATTTTTTATCTTAGCCATTCTGATTGGTTTGAGATGGAATCTCAGGGTTGTTTTGATTTGTATTTCCCTGATGATTAAGGATGGTGAACATTTTTTCAGGTGCTTCTCAGCCAATCAATAAGCCTGAGGTGAGAATTCTTTGTTTAGCTCTGAGTCCCGTTTTTTAATGGTTTTATTTGAATTTCTGGAGTCCACCTTCTTGAGTTCTTTATATATATTGGATATTAGTCCCCTATCTGATTTAGGATAGGTAAAGATCCTTACTCAACCTGTTGGTGGACTTTTTGTCTTATTGACTGTGTCTTTTGCCTTACAGGAGCTTTGCATCAATTTATGATGTCCCATTTGTCAATTCTCAATCTTACAGCACAAGCCATTGCTGTTCTATTCAGGAATTTTTCCCCTGTGCCAATATCCTCGAGGCTTTCCCCCACTTTCTCCTCTATAAGTTTCAGTGTCTCTGGTTTTATGTGGCATTCCTTGATCCACTTAGATTAGACCTTAGTACAAGGAGATAGGAATGGATCAATTTGCGTTCTTCTACATGATAACCACCAGTTGTGCAAGCACCATTTGCTGAAAATGCTGGGTTTTTTCCACTGGATGATTTTAGCTCCCTTGTCAAAGATCAAGTGACCATAGGTGTGTGGGTTCATCTCTGGGTCTTCAATTCTGTTCCATTGGTCTACTTGTCTGTTGCTATACCAGTACCATGCAGTTTTATCACTATTGCTCTGTAGTACAGCTTTAGGTCAGGCATGGTGATTCCACCAGAGGTTCTTTTATCCTTGAGAAGAGTTTTTGCTATCCTAGGTTTTTTGTTATTCCAGATGAATTTTCAGATTGCTCTTTCTATTTCGTCGAAATTGAGTTAGAATTTTGATGGGGATTGCATCGAATCTGTAGATTGCTTTTGGCAAGATAGCCATTTTTACAATGTTGATCCTGCCAATCCATGAGCATGGGAGATCTTTCCATCTTCTGAGATCTTCTTTAACTTCTTTCTTCAGAGCCTTGAAGTTCTTATCATATAGATCTTTCACTTCCTTATAGAGTTATATATAGAGAGGAGAAAGTGGGAAAAAGCCTTGAGGATATGAGCACAGGGGAAAAATTTCTGAAAAGAACAGCAATGGCTTGTGCTGTAAGATCGAGAATTGGCAAGTGGGACATCATAAATTGATGCAAAGCTCCTGTAAGGCAAAAGACACTGTCAATAAGACAAAAAGGCCACCATATTAGGGACTAAAGTCCCCATATTAGGGACTAATATCCAATACATATAAAGAATTCAAGAAGGTGGACTCCAGAAATTCAAATAACCCCATTCATGCCAAGGAATTTTATATTATTTGTGACTATTGAGAAGGGTGTTGTTTCCATAATTTCTTTCTTTGTGTAGAAAAAGGCCATTGCCTTGTTTGAGTTAATTTTATATCCAGCTACTTCACCGAAGCTGTTTATCAGGTTTAGGAGTTCTCTGGTGGAATTTTTAGGGTCACTTATATATACTATCATATCATCTGCAAAAAGTGATATTTTGACTTCTTCCTTTCCAATTTAAATCCCCTTGATCTCCTTTTGTTGTCGAATTGCTCTGGCTAGGACTTCAAGTACAATGTTGAATAGGTAGGGAGAAAGTGGGCAACCTTATCTAGTCCCTGATTTTATTGGGATTGCTTCCAGCTTCTCACCATTTACTTTGATGTTGGCTACTGGTTTGCTGTAGACTGCTTTTATCATGTTTAGATATGGGCCTTGAATTCCTGATCTTTCCAAGACTTTTATCATGAATGTGTGTTGCATTTTGTCAAACGCTTTCTCTGCTTCTAAGGAGAAGATCATGTGGTATTTGTCTTTGAGTTTGTTTATACAATGGATTATGTTGATGGATTTCTGTATATTAAACCATCCATACATACCTGGAATAAAACCTACTTGGTCAGGATGGATGATTGTTTTAATGTGTTCTTGGGTTCAGTTAGCAAGAATTTTACTGAGTAATTTTGCATTGATATTCATAAGGGAAATTGGTCTGAAGTTCTCTTTGTTGGATCTTTCTGTGGTTTAGGTATCAGAGTAATTGTGGCTTCATAGAATGAGTTGGGTAGAGTGCCTTCTTCTATTTTGTGGAATAGTTTGTGAAGAACTGGAATTAGATCTTCTTTGAAAGTCTGATTGAACTCTGCACTAAACCCATCTGGTCCTGGGCTTTTTTTGGTTGGGAGATTATTAATGTCTGCTTCTATTTCTTTAGGGGATATGGGACTGTTTAGATCATTAACTTGATCCTGATTTAACTTTGGTACCTGGTATCTGTCTAGAAATTTGTCCATTTCATCCAGGTTTTCCAGTTTTGTAGAGTATAGCCTTTTGTAGAAGGATCTGATGGTGTTTTGGATTTCTTCAGGATCTGTTGTTATATCTCCCTTTTCATTTCTGATTTTGTTAATTAGGACGCTGTCCCTGTGCCCTCAAGTGAGTCTAGCTAAGGGTTTATCTATCTTGTTGATTTTCTCAAAGAACCAGCTCCTTGTTTGGTTGATTCTTTGAATAGTTCTTCTTGTTTCCACTTGGTTGATTTCGCCCCTGAGTTTGATTATTTCCTGCTGTCTACTCCTCTTGGATCAATTTGCTTCCTTTTTTTCTAGATTTTTTAGGTGTGTTGTCAAGCTGCTAGTGTGTGCTCTCTCTAGTTTCTTTTTGGAGGCACTCAGAGCTATGAGTTTCTCTCTTAGAAATGCTTTCATTATGTCCCATATGTTTGGGTATGTTGTGGCTTCATTTTCATTAAACTCTAAAAGGTCTTTAATTTCTTTCTTTATTCCTTCCTTGACCAAGGTATCATGGAGAAGAGTGTTGTTCAGTTTCCACATGAATGTTGGCTTTCCATTTTTATGTTGTTATTGAAGATCAGCCTTAGTCCATGGTGGTCTGATAGGATGCATGGGAGATTTTCAATATTTTTGTATCTGTTGAGGCCTGTTTTGTGACAAATTATATGGTCAATTTTGGAGAAATTGTCAGCACCATGAGGTGCTGAGAAGAAGATATATCCTTTTGTTTTAGGATAAAATGTTCTGTAGATATCTGTTAAGTCCATTTGTTTCATAACTTCTGTTAGTTTCACTGTGTCCCTGTTTAGTTTCTGTTTCCACGATCTGTCCATTGATGAAAGTGGTGTGTTGAAGTCTCCCACTATTATTGTGTGAGGTGCAATATGTGCTTTGAGCTTTACTAAAGTGTCTTTAATGAATGTGGCTGCCCTTGCATTTGGAGCATAGATATTCAGAATTGAGAGTTCCTCTTGGAGGATTTTATCTTTGATGAGTATGAAGTGTCCCTCCTTGTCTTTTTTGGATAACTTTGGGTTGGAAGTTAATTTTATTAGATATTAGAGTGGCTACTCCACCTTGTTTCTTCAGAACATTTGCTTGGAAAATTGTTTTCCAGCCTTTCACTCTGAGGTAGTGTCTGTCTTTTTCTCTGAGATGGGTTTCCTGTAAGCAGCAAAATGTTGAGTCCTGTTTGTGTAGCCAGTCTGTTAGTGTATATCTTTTTATTGGGGAATTGAGTCCATTGGTATTAATAGATATTAAGGAAAAGTAATTGTTGCTTCATATTATTTTTGTTGTTAGAGTTGGTATTCTGTTCTTGTGGCTGTATTCTTTTGGGTTTGTTGAAGGATTACTTTCTTGCTTTTTCTAGGGCATGGTTTCTGTCCTTGTATTGTTTGTTTTTTTGTTTTTGTTTTTGTTTTTTGTTTGTTTTTTTTCTGTTATTATCCTTTTAAGGGCCGGATTTGTGGAAAGATAATGTGTGAATTTGGTTTTGTTGTGAAATATTTTGGTTTCTCCATCTATGGTAATTGAGAGTGTGCCTGGGTAGCCTGGGCTGGCATTTGTCTTCTCTTAGTGTCTGTACAACATCTGTCCAAGATCTTCTGGCTTTCATAGTCTCTGGTGAAAAGTCTGGTGTACTTCTGATAGTCCTGCCTTTATATGTAACTTGACCTATTTCCCTTACTGCTTTTAATATTCTATCTTTATTTAGTGCATTTGTTGTTCTGATTATTATGTGCTGGGAGGAATTTCTTTTCTGGTCCAGTCTATTTGGAGTTCTGTAGGCCTCTTGTATGTTCACGGACAGGTCTTTCTTTAGGTTTGGGAAGTTTTCTTCTATAATTTTGTTGAAGATATTTGCTGGCCCTGTAGGTTGAAAATCTTCATTCCCATCTACTCCTATTATCCGTAGTTTTGGTCTTCTCATTGTGTCCTGTATTTCCTGGATGTTTTCAGTTAGGATCTTTTTGCATTTTGTATTTTCTTTGATTGTTGTACCGATGCTCTCTATGGAATCTTCTGCACCTGAGATTCTCTCTTCCATATCTTGCATTCTGTTGCTGATACTCGAATGTATGGTTCCAGATTTCCTTCCTAGGGTTTCTATATCCAGAGTTGCCTCACTTTGGGATTTTTTTTATTGTGTATACTTCCCTTTTTAGGTCTTGGATAGTTTATTCAATTCCATCACCTGTTTGGTCCTGTTTTCCTGAAATTCTTTAAAGGATTTTTTGTGCTTCCTCTTAAAGTCTTCTACCTGTTTAGCAGTGTTCTCCTGTATTTCTTCAAGTGAGTTATTAAATTCCTTCTTGACGTCCTCTACCATCATCATGAGATATGCTTTTAAATCCAGGTCTATCTTTTCGGGTGTGTTGGGGTGCCCAGGACTGGGTGGGGTGGGAGTGCTGCGTTCTGATGATGGTGAGTAGTCTTGGTTTCTGTTACTAAGATTCTTACATTTGCCTTTAGCCATCTGGTAATCTCTGGAGTTAGTTGTTATAGTTGTCTCTGGTTAGAGTTTGTTCCTCAGGTGATTTTGTTAGCCTCTATCAGCAGACCTGGGAGACTAGATCTCTCCTTAGTTTCAGTGGTCAGAGTGCTCTCTGCAGGCAAGCTCTCCTCTTGCAGGGAAAGTGCCCAGATATCTGGTGTTTGAACCTGCCTCCTGGCAGAAGTTGTGTTCCACTCACCAGAGGTCCTAAGATCCCATGGAGAGTCCTCTGGGGACCTTGGGGTTGTCTGCATACTCTCCACCCAAGGTGCCCAGGTGCTGGTGCTGACAGGGAAGGACTTGTGACCCTGGTTATGCCGGGTTTTCTGCTTCCCTAATTAATGCTGTCTCAGGTCCTGCACGATTGGATTGGAGCAGCAGTTGTGTTTCACTCACCAGAGGTCCTATGATCCCGTCTATTCTTTTTCATTAGGCAATGATTTCACTAGGGAAAGGTACAATTATGTAACATTTAGAAAATTGTGTTTACTAGAGTCACTTAATCAATAGGTAGTCTAATAGTGACTATCTGCATACTGCAGAGACTCAGACATGACAGTGTCTCAGCTATTATAGCAAGGTTCCTCAGAAGTCCCAATGTAAGGATATAGAAGACCTGAAAAAGGCCTGAAAAGATGCTTGTCTTCAGCTCATGTGGAAGTTCAAACACACTGGAATCTGCTATCCAACAGTGATGGCAGCAGCAGCAGCAGCAGCAGCAGCAGCAGCAACAGAATAGATTTGTTCTTTCAGAAAGAAATAAAGGCAGAAAGCACTGATTTTTTCCTTTAACCTCTTTCTATCTGGAAAACTCTTTGAAAGGTGCCAAATATTAATGTTGGATCTTCCTCATTAGTGATTTTCTAGAAATCACCTTCACAGACACATCCAGAAGTGTATCTCATAGTTAACCTCACAATCTACCTGTTAGGTTACAAGCAAAGTTAATTAACATAATACTTTCTTTAAAGTATTCCAGTTAGTAGACATGGTCTATTAAATAGTAGCAAATACAATTACTATTGCTGTTATTCTTCATGCCTTTAGGTCTTAATAGATAAGAAATGGAGGATAGCATAAGTATTTTTTTTCCTTCCCTTCCCTTCCCTTTTCCAAGTCTAAATGGGCTCTCTTATGTTGCTTTCATAGTATTTTGAAAACACTCTTTAACAAATCTTGCCATTTGGACACTCCTCCATCTTGGAAGAAGAAAATAATGCTGATTGACAGTTTAGAGGGAAAAGGTAATGATGGCAATAAATGAGCGACAAGTTTTTAAAGCTACAGTAATTAAGTTTAATCAAGGACATGGACAGGAGAAGGAAGCATTGGTGGCCATTATCATAGGGAAGATGTGAAGTGAAGCTGCTTTGTGACTACATTTAGGAATGAGTAAACAATGAATGTGTCAAAAAGCATGAAATTATCAATTTGTCATTGTAAAATGACAGCACTGAGATGGTGGGTGTTTTGGGATGAGGACTGCAAAAACAGTGTCCTTCATTCCTTCCTGTAACTGAGGTTGATGAAAAATTGAGTCTTCTAAATACTATGAAGGTAAAATGCTTAGAATACTATTTTTTTTCACATGCACTATGTGGCCTCTTAAGCCATAAGAAGTTATGAGCCTATATTAGCTCTTGACAAAACAAGGAATCTGTCTTGTCATGAATTTTGGTAATGAGCAATGAAACCCATATCATTTGAAGACAGCAGATTGCTTTGTAATGCTGTAATTAAAGGTTGTAGATCCTGTATAAGTAAGAGGATTCTGAAAGGAAAACCTTTTGGAGAAGTGATAATAATATTTGCTTCTGTAGATTTTGATGGATTCTGGGTTATAGACATTATTTTTTTTTAATTTTTTATTAGATATTTTCTTCATTTACATTTCAAATGCTATCCTGAAAGTCCCCTATACCTTCTGCTGCCCTGCTCCCCAACCCACCGGCTCCCACTTTCTGGACCTGGCATCACCCTGTGCTGGGGCATATAATCTTCACAAGACTAAGGGCCTCTCCTCCCAATGATGGCCAACTAGGCCATCTTCTGCTACACATGCAGCAAGAGATGTAAACTCTGGGGGTACTGGTTAGTTCATATTCTTGTTCCTCTTATAGGGTTGCAGACACTTTCAGCTTCTTTGATACTTTATCTAGCTCCTCCATTGGGGGCACTGTGTTCCATCCAATAGATGACTGTGAGCATCCATTTCTGTATTTGTCAGGCACTGGCATAGCCTCACAAGAGACAGTTATACCAGGGCCCTTTCAGCAAAATCTTGCTGGCATATGCAATAGTGACTGGGTTTGGTGGCTATTTATGGGATGGATCCCTGGGTGGGGCAGTCTCTGGATGGTCCTTCTTCTATCTCAGCTCCAAACTTTGTCTCTGTAACTCCCTCCATGGGTATTTTGTTCCCCATTCTGAGGAGGAATGAAGTTGTCTTCCTTCTTGACTTTCATGTGTTTTGTAATTGTATCTTGGATATTCTAACTTTCTGGGCTGATATCCACTTATCAGTGAGTGCATATCATGTGAGTTCTTTTGTGAATGGATTACCTCACTCAGGATGATATCCTCAGATCCATCCATTTGCCTAAGAATTTCATAAATTCATTGTTTTTAATACCTGAGTAGCACTCCATTGTGTAAATGTACTAAATTTTCTGTATCTATTCCTCTGTTGAGGGACATCTGGGTTCTTTCCAGCTTCTGGCTATTATAAATAAAGCTGCTTATGAACATAGTGGAGCATGTGTCCTTATTACAAGTTGAAACTTCTTCTGGATATATGCCCAGGAAAGGTATTGCTGGATCCTCTGGTAGTACTATGTCCAATTTTCTGAGGAACCGCCAGACTGACTTCCAGAGTGGTTGTACAAGCTTGCGATCCCACCAGCAATGGAGGAGTGTTCTTTTTCACCACATCCTCGCCAGCATGTGCTGTCACCTGCATTTTTGATCTAAGATATTCTGACTGGTGTGAGATGGAATCTCAGAGTTGTTTTGATTTGCATTTCCCTGATGATTAAGGTTGTTGAAGTTTTTTTCAGGTGCTTCTCAGCCATTTGGTATTCCTCATGTGAAAATTCTATTTTTAGCACTGTTCCCCAATTTTAATGGGGCTATTTGATTTTCTGGAGTCCAGCTTCTAGAGTTCTTTGTATATATTGGATATTAATCCCCTATCTGATTTAGGATTGGTAAAGATCATTTCCCAATCTGTTGGTGGCCTTTTTGTCTTATTGACAGTGTCTTTTGCCTTGCAGAAGCTTCTCTACACAAGAGATAAATAGGCTGAGAAAGAAATTAGGGAAACAACACCCTTCACAATAGTCACAAATAATATAAAATACCTTCGTGTGACTCTAAGGAAATGAAAGATCTGTATGATAAGAACTTCAAGTCTATGAACAAAGAGATTAAAGAAGATTTCAGAAGATGGAGAGATCTCCAATGCTCATGGATTGAAAGGATTAATATAGTAAAATGGCTATCTTGCCGAAAGCAATCTATAGATTCAATGCAATCCCCATCAAAATTCCAACTCAATTCTTCACTGAGTTAGAAAGGGCAATTTGCAAATTCATCTGGAATAACAAAAAACCTAAGATATTGTTTTATTCTCAACAATGAAAAAAACCTCTGGTGGAATCCTCATGCCTGACCTCAAGCTTGTGCTACAGAGCAATTGTGATAAAAAAAAAAAAAAAAAAAAAACTGCATAGTACTGTTGCACTGACAGACAGATCAATGGAATAGAATTGAAGACCCAGAAATCAACCCACACACCTATGGTCACTTGATCTTTGACAAAGGAGCTAAACCATCCAGTGGAAAAAAAGACAGCATATTCAACAAATGGTGCTGGCACAACTGGCAGTTATCATGTAGAAGAATTTAAATTGACCCATTCTTATTTCCTTGTACAAAGCTCAAGTCTAAGTGGATCAAGGAACTCCACATAAAACCAGAGACACTAAAACTTATAGAGGAGAAAGTGGGGGAAAGCCTTGAAGATATGGGCACAGGGGAAAAATTCCTGAACAGAACAGCAATGGCTCCTGTTGTAAGATCGAGAATCGACAAATGGTTATAGACATTCTTACAGCAAATATCCCAAGAAACCATCAAACTACTTGTCCTGTAAATTACCCACATTCATTAGCTTTTTCTGTAAGACAAGGGATACTTCTTAATTGCTCCATGTTTTGAAAAATATTCCAAAGCTCCTGTATACCAAATTTTGATTTTTCTAATTCTAAAAGCTGTCTGTTTTTCTTCTACCATGATTTGAAGTTGTTTTCTCTGCAACAGCCAACCATTAGTGGCAAGTGATCTTGCACATGGATCCTTCTGGATGATATACTGGAAAGGAAAATGTGTAAGATGATCCTGTCTTTTACAGAAGACAGAGTCCCCAAGATAGGTATTAATATCATTTATGCTATTTCATAGTAGGGATATATCATCCCATGGAGACTTTTAGAGCTACACACTGGGAAATAAAACCTACTATATATTTTGACGAAAAAACCATGTCCTTCAGAGGCAGAATGAGCATATAGATTGAACTTAATCATTGTACATATGACGCCTGACTCTAAGCCCACTAATTTATATATACCTCCTTGAGACTTGGCACGTTGCTGTTAACATGGAGATATGGTCCCTGTTTTATCATGTTGAGAATGATGGTTCTGTGGAGATGCTAAGAAGAGAAGAAAAATAAAATGGCACCTCAGGAAACAAATAAAGGTAATCTCCAATCAAGAAAATACCTTTACCCATATAGTTATTAGTTTTAGAATCAAGCGGGCAGCGTCTGCCATCAAGGCCTGAGTGAGTAGTTCTATGAAATCTTGGACAACATTGCTTAACTTTTCAAAGCCGTTCTTCATGCTTGAGATGAAGAAGGGAAAAGAAGCTTCTGAAGCTGCTGCTGTGGGGATTAAATTACACAATTCAAGTGTAAAATCTGAAGTGACATTAGCACATGGTCCCAACTCAGCATTGCTAATGCTGATTCACCAATCTGGCTGAATGCAATTGCCTGTGAGGAATTCATGATTCTCCCATTGTTTATGTGAGTTCTGAGGAAGAGAAAGTCCTATAGAAAGCTCAACAGGAAAAGAAAACCCGAAATGGAAACAAATGTAAAGGTGGCGAGGGGAGCATTTCAGGGGTGCAAATTCGGTGATGCTGCACTGAGGTGCTAAAATATGCAGGGACAGACATGAATGAGGCCATGCTATACTCTGAGAGGATAAACTCATTATCAAAGACAGCACTATGACAGAGTTTGCATTCAAGCATTGTCTGGCACTCAAATAGCCTGACTCCTCATTTCCCATATTTCCCCCCTATTTTCAAAAAGAAATAGGATATGTTCCCAGTCTCTGCTCTCAAATGTATCCTTTCTATTTAGTACAAGTTTCCAGGAATCTGAATGTTTTTGCTTATGCCAGCCGTAAAGAAATATCTGTCTCTCGTGCCTTGCAGCTCCCGCAGAACATTTGTCTAACTACATTACTGCTCTGCCAGGTACCACTTTGTGGACACTGATTCATCACAGTTACCTCTTCACGGAAAGGAAGGAACTCAGCACTTAGGAATCCATCATCTCGTGAAGGGACAATTTGGCTGTTAGAGATTTGTTTTCCTTCAGATATGACAAAGGATAAATAAATGAATAGAGCCATTTTTCCCATAGCAACTCATTGTCTTTGTTGCTTGTGTTTTCTTTCTTGCATTATTCTCTCTTACATTGCATCCCGACTGCCTTTTCCCTTCCCCCACTCCTCCCAGTCTCTCCATCCAACCTCACCTCTCCCCCAGAGCTGTTCCCTTTCAGAAAAGAGCAGGCCTCCCAAATACATTAAAACAAAACAAAACAAAACAAAAAAAACAACAACAAAAAACAAACAAACAAACCATAGTATAACAAGTTATAAGACTAGTCATACAATAAAAAATTCAGTTTGACTTGTGTCCCAATATCCTGAACTGAGATCAACCATGCAAATATATGAAAATCTGAAGAGCAGACACTGTTAAATGCCTACTTTTGCTTACTTTGTTTGTTTTAAAAAATCATTTAACTGTGTGACCCTGCTTGGCTTGGCATTTTCATTGTAGTGCAGGATGTAGGGAAGTCTGCTTCAGCCTCCCGAGTTCTCAGATCATAGATGTGCCATCCCATCTGAACTTTAATGTCCTTAGTGTGTAGTCAGACTTCTTAAGTTTCTTTCCATCTCAAAACTAATGGTTTAAGTCTCTTTCTTTTAAAATGTTTTTAAAGTTATTAATTAATATATTTACTTTATATCCCAATCGTAGCTTCCCCCTTTTTCCTCCCAGTTCCTCCCTCTCACCTCTGCTCCTCAGCAACCTTCTATTCTCTCTTTCTCCACAGATAAAGGGAAGCTTCCGTTGATATCAACCTGCCTTGGGATATAAAGTTGCTATAGGGCTAGGTACATCTCCTATTATGATTGGGCGAGGCAATCCAGTTAGGGAAAAGGAATCCAAAGGCAGGCAACAGAGTCAGATATAGCACCTGTTCCTGCTGTTAGGAGTTCCACATGAACTGCACAAACAGTTATATATATTCTGAAGGTCAGTCCCATGTATGCTCTGTTTGGTGGTTTTAAGGGGCTTTTAGTAAAATAATAAAAAAAAAATGGTTGAAAAAAACCCTATAAACCATATCACCCATAAGATCTCATTCATGCTGTAACCCAAACACAACCTGTAGATTCGTTCACAAGACTATGCAGATAAAGGAGTTACATTTAAGAAAGCTAAGTACCCTGAGAACACATATGCAGAAAGAATTTGTGACAGAACTAGCTAGTTTTCTCCATCATTTTCTGCTTCCTTTCTGAGTCGATCTTGTTATATAGATAATATATGGTGGCACTTAATTTACATAACATGATTTTAAAAGACCACACCACACTCTACATAGGTGAATAGCACATAACTCTTTAATGTTTCAAGAAGAGTTTTTGAAGCTGTTTTGATGAGAAGCAATGGGAACACTTTTTCATTCCTTCATTATATCTTCAATAGAAATGTAATAAACTGTGAGATAGTCTTTATGTTCAAATATTCTTGAATTGCTTGTGAATGCAGCTCTTTGATATTTTAATTACATGGCTAACCTCTAAAAGTTTTGTTGAGAGTCTTTATGTTGTTGTCCTTTGAATCATCTACCTTCCTACTCCCTACTTCTGTGAAAACAGGAGAGCATGTCAAATTGCTTTGAATTTTTCATTTGTTTCTTTTTTTTAATGGCAAATATCAAGAAGCAAATATATTTGGATCATTGCATAAATGTTGAGGCATATAACTTTTGACTTGGTGTATCATTTTACAACAATTGCATGGATGACTTTGCCTGTGTGGTTTTGATAACTGAGGTAGCAGTTATCTTAGGATTCCATTACTTTCTAAATTGAAATAAGATGAATATCACATGGGAAATCCTCACAGAAAACCTCTAAATCCTTTTGAAAATGTGGGGATATTGTGTAAAACTTATATGTATACATAAAAGGTCAGTATGTTTCTAGACTTTGGGTTCCCATGTACAATAAATACTCAGAATGAGAAGTCAGTTCTGCATTGAGTTGTATTACCTGCTATGCCAATTCTTTCTGTTAGGGGGTGCACAGATGTCGAATGCTAGTAGAATCCAGAGATAAATGCCATGTATCTTCCTCCATCACCCTCCTCTTGTTCTTTTGAGACAGCGTCACACACTCAGCCTAGCACTTACTGATTGACCTCACTGACTGCTGTCAGCTGTGAGGATTTGTGTTTCTCTATCACCCAAGTGCTTCAGTGACAGATCTCTGTGTGACTCTACCCAGCTTTTTTTTTTTTTTTTTTCACCTGAATGGTTGGATCTGAACTCAGGTTTCCATGATTGCAGTATGTATGTTAACGACTGAGCTTTCTCCCCATCCTTCATTACACTAATTCCACAGCTTTTATTTTCATTTATGTATATATGAAGGTATATTCCCTTGTATTATTTTAGTAACAACAAAATTTATTTTAAAAGTTTAAAAACTAAAAGTCAATTAAGTTCTTCCAGCGGTAGCCTATTACCAGGTATGTCCATTGTCAACTGTTTCTGGAACTGATCTGAGAGAAGTGTTGCTGGCATGAAAGCAAGCATTCATGGGTCATTTCTGATCTTTACCAAGCAACAGTGATGAATCTATAAATAGAACCATCAGTTCAAGAAACACAACTTTAGATTCCTTTCCATACCTTGCTTTTGTTTCTTACATCTTCCCCCTGCCCTGTGGTTTTTCTTTTAATCTTGTTTTTACAATCCAAATTGTATCCCCTTCTCTGTCCACCCTCTGACTGTTCCACACTCCATACCTTCCCTGCCCCTGTCTCCACAAGTATGTCCCCATCCCCCCACCACCAGTTCCCACCCCACCAGACCTCCGGAAGACTGACAGCCCTCTGAAAGACCCAAGAAGAAGCTGTGCCCACTCCTTGTAGCCTCTAGTCTCTTAAGGGTTCAGAACATCTTCTCTGACTGAGTCCAGACCTGGCAGTCCTCTGCTATATGTGTTGGGGGCCTCATATCAGCTGGTGTATGCTGCTTTGTTGGTGGCCCAGTGTCTGAGAGATCTCAAGAGTCCAGGTTAGTTGAGACTGCTGGTTCTCCTCTCCTACAGGGTTGCATTCCTCCTCAGCTTCTTCCAGCTTTTCACTAATTCAACCACAAGGGGCAGCAGGTTCTGTCCATTGGTTGGGTGTAAATATCTGCATCTGACTCTTTCACCTGCTTGTTGGTTCTTTCTGACGGCAGTAATGATAAGCCCCCTTTTGTGAGCACACCATAGCCTTAGCAATAGTGTCAGGCCTCAGGGCCTATCCTTGAGCTAGATCCCAATTTAGGCCTGTTGCTGGCCCTCCGTTTCCTCAGGCTCTTCTGCATTTTTGTCCCTGCAGTTCTTTCAGACAGAAACAATTATGGGTCAGAGTTTTTGACTATGGAATGGCAATCGCATCCCTCACCTGATGCCCTCTCTTTCTGATGGAAGTGGGCGCTACAAACTCCCTCTCCCTACTGTAAGGCATTTCATCTAAGGTTCCTCACTTTGAGCCCTGAGACCCACCTCCCAGGTTCTGGTATATTCTGGAGGATGCCCCCACCTCTTACCTCCTGAGATTGCCTCTTTCCATTTTTTTTTTCTGCTGGCCCTCAGGGCTTCAGTCCTGTTCCCCCTACCCAATACCTGATCAAGTTCCCCTCTTTCCCTCCCTGTTCCCTTTCCTACCCAGGTCCCTCTCTCTCTCCCCCCTCGTGTGATTGTTTTCTTCTCCTTCCCAAGTGGGATTGAAATGTCCTCACTCGGGAAGTGTATTCTGGGTATTCTGTATTGTTTTCGGTTAGGCTAATATCCACTTACTAGTGAGTACATACCATGTATGTTTCTTACATCTTAATTTCAGCTCTCTACGGGAAAAAATAATGAGGCTTTCTATGCATTTCATCTTTCCGCTGATGATTGAAATTTACCTACCCATGACTTTGATCTGCCCACAAGCTGTCTCTAGACATGTCTTACCTGTTTCTACCCTTGGTAATGGAGCCATGGCAGCTGAATAACTAACTACTGGATCCTGTGTCTTACCTGGCCTCACTCTAGTTCTGAGCGCTTTTGAGAACTGTCACATGACAGGGGAAGTGTTTCTCAACCTGGGGGACTCTACCACTTTGGCAAGCCTCTATTTCCAAAAATATTCACATCATGATTCATAACAGCAGCAAATTAAAGTTATAAAATAGCAGCATGCATAATTTTATAGTTGGGGTCATCACAATATGAGAAACTGTATTAAACGGTCCCAGCATTAAGAAGGTTAAGAACCCTCATTCTAGGGGAAGTTAAAGAGCTTTGAGCTTCTAGTTGCATATGCCAAATGTTAAGATCTAGCAACACTTCAGCCATTCATTTCTTATTGTCTATTAATGAACAGCCTGTAGAGGATTTTAAAGAGACAACCCAGATAGTAGTTGAGTCTACATACATCTTTGGTATATAATTTACTTTCTTAAACCTTAAAAGATTCAGCTTTGAGGATCAGAGCCTAAACTATCATTTTGACTTTTAAAATGCCAAAAATTGTTTACTTGTTTACATATTTTTATTGCTCTGCTTCTCTTGTGTTCTGTTATAACTAACCTTCCCAAAAGCGTGTATTTGAGACTCTGTCATAGAAAAGATTAATTTAAAAATTCAGAAAGAAGAATAAATTGCTCATGTACTTATAAAACACAAAGCAAGAAATTAACGTCACTAAATAATGTCATCACTGCTCTAAATTTAAAAGATCATTTTCACAGATGGTGATGGTGGGGCAAACTATCTCTAGCCTTATGTAGTAGAAGATTATTAACGTATTCTTACGGAGCAAGTGAACTCTGCCTTCTTCAGCCAGCACCATACAAGCCCCAACAGGGTCATATTTATATGCCATTTTGATCCAGCTTATTCAGAGTATCCAGACATACTGTATTTAATACTGTATAGAATCCAGACAGAATTAAAACCATAGAGGCATCTAAGAACTAAGCAAAACTACTTCTATTGGTGCTAGGAACCATACTTCAGTGGACTGCATCATGTTTTCTCATGAACTCTAGCATGTAATGGCTTTAAATGTGGGAATAATGGCTCTTTCATATTTGGAAATCCTTTCCAACTAAAGGTGTTAATGAAAAGAAATGTTTTATCTAGGAGAATTAATGCCCATGATTCTCTTAGCAACAGTCTGTAAACAAAGTGCCTCTTATGGGCTACATAAGTGTTATAAATTGGATACTTTGTATCATTTTAGTAGGCATAAGAAAGTGATTTTGAATGACTAACCAAGTGTCATTAAGCAAGTTGGAATGGAATATAACTTTCCTTAGGAGTGTCTGGTAATAGAAGTTGCAATCTACCTCCTTTCTGTCCCTGGGGAGAAATATGGACTCTAAAAGCATTTTTGGATTTTACAGTGTATACAGCATCATATTCATTTTATAGAGAATAAAACAGTGCTCACAAGATAAATATCAACCATATATAAAAACCCAGATACAAACTTTTTAGAGCTCCCTTTAATATCAGCAGCCTCTTTAAAGAAATGAACATGAGATACACAGAGTTAAGCAGGTGCTTGGAAGGGCTTTGGATTTCCTGGTCCTCAGAGACTCTCCCTCCTGAACACAGTTGCTATGAGCTGACTTTGTACAGCCTCAGCCATGTAGCACTATAGGCTCCTAGCTCCAGGAGAATGGAGTCTCACTAGCTTATTCAGGATACACATGATAACAGGGTGGGACTGAGTGCCAGCTCATTCTATGCCTGTGTCACCATTTCTCTCCCCCCTCATATGTAGAGTCAGGAGAGCAATAGTCCTCATTTCTGGAGATCTTTCACAGAATAGATAGCAGCTGTGTGGAGGAATCCACAGTAACTTTCAGTGCCATCATGCATGATGGTGGTGACTGAAATTTTGTCTTTGGTGACTGTAGATTTTGTCTTTGTAGAAAAAAAAAAGGACTCAATGTCTGCTCTTTCTTTATTTTCAGTCATATACTTATCTTTCCTCTGGACATCCATTACTTCATAAGTCATGCTGTGTACATGGCAACGCCCTTCTACACATTCAAAGCATTCTCACTGAGTCCCAATTAACTCAACTCAGTGAACTACATAAAGAAGAAACCATCTGCCCTTTGTGAGTGAAAGCAGGCCAAAATTCAACTCAGTTTTGTGACTTGCCTGACTTGCCTGAGGACAGAAATGCCCCTAGGTGTACAGTGGTCTTCTCCTACATTCAGTTTTCATGCATTTGCCCAGCCCATGAGGGTTGATTGTGGCATTGTTGCATCAGTCCTATGCTGGACCTGTGGTTAGAGGTGGGATCTTTGGTATAATGGGAATATTTTTCCATAGTGGAGATGGAAAGAAACTATAAGTAGACCTGTCAAAGTATTATAAATTGTATTTAGTGTTTTGAGAGAAAGAGAGGAAGTCTTAGGTGTGAAGGGACAGTAAAATAGTTGTCACAGGAACTTGAACTCTGTAGATACCCTAATCATAGCCTGTCTGCTTCTACTAATTTGAGGGAGTTCCCACTATACAGAATCTTAGATACTCTCACACTCTGATGCTTCAACCAAGTGGAAAAGAAATCTTATTTCTTGCAAAGCCTTTTCCTTCTTCTGTCTTGATGCCTTCCAAGTCACTAAGGGAAGTGAATGAGTTTGTTTTCCTAGCACCTATTTTATATTGTGGCCCCCAAGGGTTCTTAAGAGGCCATCTTTGATAATGAGCCTCAAATAACTCCTTTCCATCCTCATTACCAAACAGCTTGTTACAGATATAAGCTGACTCCATTTCTTCTTCAATGAACTTAAAATAGGGCTATATTTTCAGTTTATAGTCAGATGTTATTACATTGATGAAAAGCTAAAAATTAGCTATTTTCCAAAGAGAAAATAAGAGTCATGATTACACAACAGGGAATTATAGCCATAAGTAGAATATTTTCAGAGTCTTCCTCCTTTTCTAGGATCTTTTTTGAAAGATCAAGGCAGTCCATAATAATACTAACTAAATCATATTAATTTTAAAGGGGCCACAACCTTCAAACATGGTCTAAGTCTGCAGCAGAGTTGGATAATTTACTATGGAAAGAAAATGTTGAATGTTGAGATGTAATCACTTTTCCCTTGAGGAAAAACAAGCAGTTATGTATAAATCTCAGAGGAGTTTATAACAAAAGATTGCATATTGATTTTTTTTATTTTAAAGCAAAAAAAAGAAAGAATATGATATCACTAGGCAAGAGAAACATTTTCTCTTCTATGGCTAGAAATTCACAAAAATAAGCCCTTCATGTTTTATAGTATACCTGCAGTAAGTGTACACACACACACACACACACACACACACACACACACACACACACACAAAGAGAGAGAGAGATAGAGACAGAGACAAACAGAGACAGACAGAGAGAAAGAGACTGAAAGAGAGGATATAAAGGATTTGCTGTCTTCTCACCTTTGTCCTCCTTCTCTTTTGAAAGACTCTTGTCTTGGTTCTTGGTGATGCATAGTCAACACTTTAATATGTGATAATTTTCTCCTTCCTGGGAGTAAATGTTGGGTGCCAATATTCCTGGGAAGACATGAATGATCATTCATTCAATCAAAACTTGGAATCAATAACAGACCAATGAAATGATACTATCAAATTCCAACTCTGTATGCCTATGATTTTCAGGGTTACTCATAGGAGTACTGATGAGGTGTAACATTCACGGGCATGGACAATTCAAATAGAACTGCATCTCTGAAAGCTTCCCTTAGCAGGGCTTAGGACTCGCGAAAGCAGGAATATAGGACACAGAGTTGGAATGTTTCTCCTCACTGCTCATCTATCCTTAGAGAGGAAGGAGCCTTCTGAATCTGGTCAACTTTAGAGGCTACCTGAGAGTTGTGTTATTTATATCTTAATCCTAAGAACCCCTCTATCAGAACTTTCTCTTCCCTAGATTCGAGCTCTCAACTCAGAAGAAATTGCTAAGTAACACTAAGCTCCAAGCATCAAAAAATCAAGCACTTATATTTTTTGATTGTCCCCAGTTTCATTCATATCATCAATCCTAGGTCATTATATAGATTATAGCAGCAATTAGTAAATTATTATAAAGGAACTGATTTTCCATGCTGAAAAGGCAATCTATCTGAAATGGACAATTTCAATGCAACAAATCTTATGGGAAGAAGACAAAAAGAGATGAAGCAGTACTGTTACTTTGCACATCTTCATTTAACTCTAGCTTCTAAGAGGAATCCAGTGCTAAGATGTACTCACAGAGTCTGTCACTCAGTTTCTGGAGAAGGAGAAAATGTGACTAAATGGGTGGGAAATGACTGTCTTTGAAACACATCTGTTACCTGTCTGAGGGAGATAGATTACAAGTGTCATCGGTCCCAGCAGTGTGCTGAGCGACCGCCCTCCTTTTGGCACAAGCCACAGGGTAGTTTGGTGTGGGATCTTCATGGCCCAGAATAATGAAGGAAGGGTAGAGGAGAGATTTAACCATGCCTGGATACCTCAAATGAGGTCAGCAGGAGTAGGCTCTCTCTCCCTCTCAACCTGGCCCCATAAAGTCTGCTGCCCCACAATCAGTCCTAGTAAGAATTTATTACTCTGACAGTTATCAAGCTTCATTCCTTGCTTGACTTTATAAGGCCCACAATCCACAAACAATCTCCTCCATCAACAACCTATAGACTGAAAATGAAGCATCTCGCATACCTTTATCCTGGCTAATTGTATACTGCCTTACAAACCTTGCCCCAGAGACCCTGGTTATCTTTCCAGGGGCATAAATACTCCCCTTCCCCCATTATATTGATTCAGTTTTCTGAAGTTGTTCCTGGGTGTGTATAATTTGCCCAAACCCTCACTGCTGATCAAGATCCTGCCTGTATCACCCACCCAGCTAAGCATCTCTTCTTCTAATCTAGACACAGACATGGAAACCTGCTTGCCTCTTTGACCTCTGATTTTAATTCCAGAGTGTGTGCTCTTCTATTTAGACACTGAGTTGAACATGGCCTTTTCATGGTGTCAGTGCAGCTTTGATACTGGTTTGTCATTCCTAAGTGATAATCCTATGGAAAAATTATAGGGTTGGCACTGGCACAGACCAAAGTTTGTGGAATCCCAGAGTAGACTAATGTTTATACTTTCTAAAAAATATTAAAAAATTAAAAATTAAAAAGACAGCATAAATTCTCCTAGCGATCTTTGAATTTGCTAAGCTACCCATGCAGGCCTCAAACTTGGAATCATTTTCCCTCCAAAGGATTGCCATTATATTACATAGCCATATCATTACAGGTATAAATCACCAATTCAGCCCTACATACCTTTTAATAGTTTCTCATGTAACATGCATATTATAAACACTCTACCCATTGTTAGTTTACTTGGGTGTGAAATAAAGACCTGTGCATGGATTTCTCACAATTTGCCAGCTCTTGACTTTGCTACTAGTTGGTGAGTTTATATAAAATGCAAAGGGAATTTAAGCCTTCATTCCTTTTCTTTCCATGGGAGTGTTCCCTTGCACACAGTTTTAGAAGCTCTGAGATAAGGGAATGAATGAGGACTGTGATGCCCATTCAGGTCAGATCATGCTTGGTTCCTGCCTCATACCAGCGATGAAGCATGAGCCAAGTGGCCTTACATCTCCATTACTGTCTGCTTCTTTGTAGACTTCTCTGATAATGCTAATTGTCTGACAGGGTTTCATTTTGATTTGTACTGTGAGGAGAAACTATGAGACAGTTAGATTGTGTAAGCAGCTGCTTGCAATGCCAGAGACACAGGAAGCTTTAAGTGCTAACAAAATGTGCATTATCCATTTGCATCATTACCAATTCAAGGAGGGTAAACAGTTTTTGGACAATTGAAATATATCACCATGTTTGCTTTCAGAGGCAAATACTAATCTGTTTTGCAACTGGCAAAGCAACTGAAATGTTACCTCTGTTTTGATTTGTGTTTCTTGGAAAACTTGCAAGATTGAATATATATTTTTTGCCTTATGTTTGGGTACTGATTTATCTTTTATGAGATTCACTTTAGAGTCTTTAAATTGTTTTAATATCCCTTGTGTCACTTGATCATCCCAACAACTCAGCAGAGTTAGCAGGACTGGTGATATTTATAGTCTACTAAAGAGAGATAAAAGGAAAGTTCTTACCGTTTCATTAAGTGGCTTCCACACAAGTGGTAGGTAGCTGGCAGAGCTGGGACTTGAACCAAAACATTTTGCTGTCCTCTTGGAAACAATAATTCAAGTAGCTGGTGTCTCTCTGACTAGAAAGGATCCATGCCATACTTAAAAATAAATAAATAAATAAATAAATAAATAAATAAATAAATAAATAGTGCCTACCACTTTTCCCTCTGGGGAATTAAGCCCTTGGGAGTATATAATTCAAATGTGTTGCAAGTTACTTCCTTTCACTCATTTCAAACCCACAAGGTAAGCTATATAGTTTAGGATATATAGGATTTATGTGATAAAATTTGGACAGGCTTAGAGGTAGTTTGGGTGCTGTAAGTATTATTTGATGATTACAGAAAATGTAATTATAAATAAGCAATATAATGTGAGAACATCATTAAGACAGTAGCCTGCCACATCTCAGGCAATAGTAATTGATCTGGCAGAAAAGGGGCTGAGAAGTTTTACCTGAGAGATGTGTCTAAGGCAAAACCTTCCAATGCAGTTGGCTCATGGGAACCTGGGGGGAAAATATCATCAAAATTACAAAATAAAGTCAGTGAAATTTTACTCCATGTAGATAAAATGAAGAGGATCAATAATGTCAAGTGCTGGGGAAGACAGATGAAGCCAGCACTCTTGTACATGAGTATTAGAATGGAAAAAAAAAATAAAGTCTGAATGGTTGAACCTGTGAACAACTCTGTCCCTGAGCATCCATCAGGGAGAGATGAAAGCCCTAGGCCATACCATAGGCTTTGTCCGTGATGGAGAACATGCTTGGTGCATTTCAGAAAGGGGACATCCCAGTGTACTTTTTATTAAGAAGGCTACTACAATCTAAGACTTAGACTTTCCCGATTGTCTTTGTCCTGTTAGCAAAGGCATTGAATGTAGTTGTAAAGAAAGTTGTAGGGGGTGGAGAATGTACCAGTAACTGAGTTCACACACACATTTGATTGTGACATTCCTTCAACAGAACAATAGGAAAAAAAAAAAAAGGGTCAGAGACTTTAGAATTCCCGAATTGAGAAGGACTCATTTATACATATGTGAGAGTTAAGTGGGAAGAAATTTATGTTTTGAATAATGATGGTTCCTAAAGTGTCAGAAGTCCCGTGGTGTGTTTTTATATGTGTGTGTGTGTGTGTGTGTGTCTGTGTATTACAAAATCTTGACTTCAAAAGAATCTAGGTAAATTAGTTATCCTTTATATTTGAAAAACAGTCCAAGTAGAGATAAATAGAACTTTTGTCTCAAGGAGGGTTATGAACAAGATCTTACATATCAGCAAAAGGTACACAGCGCTCTCTCTCTCTCTCTCTGTCTCTCTCTCTCACTCTCTCTCTGTCTCTGTCTCTCTCTGTCTCTGTCTTCCTCTGTCTCTGTGTCTCTGTGTCTCTGTCTCTCTCTCTCTCTCTCTCTCTCTCTCTCTCTCTCTCTCTCTCTCTCTGTCTCTCTCTCTGTGTCTCTCAAATCATCTAGTCACCTGAATGGAACTCTCCTTCTCCACCACCCATGGTCCAGAGAGAAGGGCCATAAGCCTTTTCTATCATCCTCCATGCTATGTGTGTTCATTCCCTCTACTGTTCCATAAAGCATCAGTCATCCTCTGAGACTTCATTGAGCATGCATGGACTGCCTACCTGTGAGATCACAAGCCCTGCTGTGGGTCTTTGCCTGGAATGGGACTCAAAAACACATCTCGTCTCAAGAGAGTTCAGTTGGATATGTGTATACTTTTCCTTTCTACTGGTAATGACAATCATGAGAACTGTTCACTGATCTAAAGTGGAGCTGATTCATGGTTTTGATTCTATTTTTTTGTGAAGTAAGCACTCATCCAAAAGACAGTAAGTAAGTCCTTTTGAATCTGGAGTCTGCCTATGTTTTCTTCGTGTCTGGAGGGAAGCATGACTATGACACAAAAGCATCCCATATACCATTTACCTCAGTTCTAGGAAGTGAGCACAGATTCCTATAGCACAGCAAGCCTGCCCAAGGACATAGCCTCAGCTGTATGCGCGTCCTCCATAAAAGACCTGGAAAGCAGGACAATGTATTAATGTTCATAAAGTCTGACTGCAGAGCTAGAAAGCATGTGATTCTGTAGGTGTGTGGCTAGAGCCGTGAGGGGCAATGAGAAACTGCAGTGTGTTGGCATCTCTGTCCCTTGACTAGGTGGATACCTCACCACCCCAGTGTTCCTTAAATTTATATACCTTTTCCTCTGCTGTCCCCTGACTAGCTGGTTGCCCTCTTTACTTCCTGGTTCTTTTGTTTTCATTTTTCTCTCCTTCTGCTTCTTATTTTATTCCTTCCCTTGCTATCCTTTTTACTTCACAATCATTTTTATTTTCACTGGCATGAAATCATTCTAACAATCACAGAGAGAATCATGAATGGAATCACCATGTATGTATTCACTCTCAAAAGCTATCCTTCTGTGTCAAATTTATTTTCAGATATATTGGCTGTAATTGAATTACTAACCTGTGGTGAACAGAAACCATGCTTTTACACCCATCTTTCTGTTAAATACTTAGTAGTTTGTCTTTAAGATGGATATTCCCTTTAAAAGCACAGTACATATGACTGGAAAGATAGCTCGTCTGCTAAAACCATTTGTTCCTAAACCACAAGGACTGGTGTCCATATTCTATCACTGTCCTGAGGAACCACTGAGTTTTCCTTGACAATACCCGTAACACCATCTCCAAGGGAATCCAAAGCAGGACGAGTTCTGTAGCTTCTGGACTTCAAGTCCAAGATGTGAGCATGGAGCTCAGAAAACAAAAACAAAAACAAAAACAAAAAAACAAAAAACACTGCCTCAGAGAAACTGAGAGAAAGTAATAGAAATTTACTCTCTACTTGTCTTTACAGAAAGGTACTTTCACAGATAGATATAACTCACACAAAGTTACTGAAATTGGCTCTCTTGGGTCCCTACCCTCACTTTCTTTCTCTTATTGCCTCCTTCCTTTTCTGCCTTCTCACCCCAATCTACTCCTTTCTCTCTGTTTCCTCTTCATTTGCTTTGTCTATCCTCTCCCCCCCACTTCCCTTCCCACTGCAGCCTCCCTCCTTCTCTTCCTTGCTTTCTCCTTATTTCCTAGACTGTCCAACTGATTATGTGTTGTATTTACTATTATAGCACACAAGAAACCCGATCAAACTGGAATTTCAATTTTGTGTGCTAAGTTCACAAGAGAGAGAAAGTTTAATTCTATTTCAGAGGAAGATTATTCTAGATTTTAAAAAAGAAAAAAGAAAAGAAACTAGCATTTTTCTTTCTGTTCTAAATGAAAATGAATGTTTCCTGATGCTTCTTATGTGGTCTTAGTACATAAGCCAGGCTAATGTGGAAGGCAAGGGACCCTGCAGTCACCTTTCCAGTGTTGGATTATAAGCATGAACTAGTCGACTATGTTCCTCACAACAGGATTGCTTACCTCACTTTGAATTCCGGCATCTCACCAGTGATTCTAAATTTGTGTGAACATAAGACTCAAAAAACACACAAAATTAAAAACTGGGCTTAATAAGACAGAAGAGGCATCTCTAGGAGGACTTACTTGAAACTGAATCTATGCCTAAATAAAATTACAAGTTAAAATCCAAATAAAAAAGAAAAAGAAACAAGAAACAAGAAAGTCACAGAAGTTTGGAATGGTACAATAACAACGTATAAGTATGGGTTTATATTGGTTTTAGGAGCAAACAGTGAGGTTGTGTTTCCCTATTCTGTTAACTTTACCTTCAACAAATTGCTCTTGGTCATGAAATCCTGTGTTTATTCTCTCATAAGACCTTTGACTTGTTGAGGTCTATAAACCTTGGTCTAGAAGAAAATGCCTTCTTTTAATTTCTCTCCCCATGTACAATCTACCTAAGCCATGCCCAACAACCCTGCTAGCCCTGGGCTTATTCAATGTATGGATCTTTACATGAATACTCCTGGAAATTGAAAATGAAATTGCAAATGAAAAAAAAAGTCGTAAGAAAGTAAAAATCTTTCCAGGATCATTCTAGGTCTCAAAGGGCAGAGAGTGAGTTCGTTTGACTCCACAGTTTGGTCTGGTTTCTGGGATTCTGTGATCCAATAACATAACCTGCTAATGCTTTGGAACTTTGTCGTCATTCTTCTGTTGACATCAGCTTGGACACACCTGGTTGGAGGATGAGTTCATAAGACTTCTTTTCTCTTTACTCCTTTCTTGGATTGTCTCTTCTACTTTGAACTTGCCAGTTCTTTTGAGTGCTAACTTGCTACTCACAAGAAAATCAGGAGCTGAGGGGGTTTGCAGCCCCATAGGAGGAACAACAGTATGAACTAACCAGTACCCCTAGAGTTTCCTGGGTCTATACTACCAACCAAAGAAAACACATGGTGGGACTCATGGCTCTGACTGCATATGTAGCAGAGGATGACCTAGTCGGTCATCAATGGGAGGAGAGGTCAATGGTCCTGTGAAGGTTATATGCCCCAATATAGGGAAATTCCAGGGCCAGGAATCACGAGTGGGTGGGTTGGTGAGCAGGGAGAGGGGGAGGGCATACGGGGTTTTCAGGGGGTAAACTAGGAAAGCAGATAACATTTGAAACGTAAATAAAGATAATATCTATTAAAAATTAATTAATTAATTAATTAATTAGTAGAAGAATAAAAAGAAGAAAATCGGGGATAAACACAATGGCGGTTGCCAAAACCATTCATTTCCTTCTACAGAAAACTCTAATGAGCCATTCACAAAGGATCAAAGAAAATAATACTAATACTAATACCAATACTACTACTAATAATAATAATAATAATTAATAATAATGTCTAGGGACTGGAGATAATAGTTCAGACAGAAGAATGCATCTTGAGCATTCAGGAATCCCTAGGTTTGCTCCAGAGCATCACACAAACTCGATGTAGTACATACTTGTGATCCAAGCATGAAAGAGGAGAACACAAAACGTTCAGAAGTTCAAGGACACTGTTGGCTGCAGAGACCATTCAAGGCTATCCTCCTGTTTTAGAGACTATGCCTCAAATCTATACATATTTATGATGGCTAATGTGAAATTTGGAAATGTATTGTGACCCAGAACTTAATCTGACCATGAAAAGAATATGGCAGGAAAGCCCCAAGTTGCTCCCTTTCCTATGTGTAAAAGAGATATTCTTTCACTGTCTATGAAGTCCAGCAAAATAACAATAATGCATGAAAGGGGCATCAAACAGAGAAAATGAACTTTCTTCCTTTCTTACTTGAAGGTCTTTCAAGGGTTAAATGTCAGGCCAATAATAATCAAGAAGAATCTTCACAGAGCCTGGATCATAGAATGTCACCCACTGTGAGCACATCAGGGTTTCCCCACCTCACTATTCCTGGTCAATTCTCACTCATTTTCACCTAATAATAGGGATATAGCAATGCCATCTGCCTTCTAGGCTCCACACAGACCTCCTCATGTTCCGTATTTTATATATGTGTACTCAGAGGGAAGTCAATGTGTTTTTACACTATAGTTATGTAAGTGTGGTGATTAAAGTTTTCAATGAAGTGGATGTCTGTAAATTTGAATCTGTCATTAATATTTCTCTCCAAAAGAGAACTGTGAACTCACGAGGAGAGGAGACTAAGTCAGTGACTATTTACTCATTTATTTTTACTCTTTACTATTCATTTTTAATTTGTGGGAAGGATTGCAGCAGGCTCTTCATGAGTCTTACTGGGTTACTACAGGATTTTCTACAATATCTCTCAAGTCTTCAGCATCCATCCTCCTCCATTATGTACCAGCACCCTACTTGGCTAGAATCTAGCATTGTTGATAGGAGAAGAATCTACACTAAATTATGTTTTTAAATGCCCTGTAACATTGTTTTCTTAATTAGAATGCTTGTTGTTTTCAGTTGATCCGAGCATCAACATTTGAAGTAATTAATGATTAATATTGCAAGAAACTTTAACCTCAATACATGTAAGAGCCTTTATGTTCAGTACTTATTTATACTCAAAATGTACATAAACACAAGGTTTAAAAGTGCTTCCAGCACTGTGAAGATGACACAGTGGGTAAAAGAATTGCCACACAACCAAGAGAAACTGAGTTTGGATCTGTAGAACCCACATAAAACCAGACCTATTATAATATCTGTTTATACCAACTCTAATACCAGCTGTATACAGCTGTATAGTGTCTGTAATACCAGAACTCATAAAGTCAGACTGCAGGCAGAGTTAGAAGAGTCCCTGGAAGCTTTGGGGCCAGAGATCTTGGCACTTGCAGCAATGAATCCGAATATGCATTTTCAACAAACCTATAATCTGAAAAAGAATAGATTCTAGAGGACAAGCTTAGCAAACCCTTCAAAGTTAAGGGCTCCCCAGATTAATAAGCATTAAACATTTGGGTGGTAAAAAAATCATGTGTCAATGATTCTTGTGTGGGGAAGCTAATTCTTGTTGCACAGGAAGATAAGATGGTATGTTTGATCAAAATTCATTATATGAAATTCTAAAAGAATTAATCAAATCTTATTTTTTAAAGGGGAATGTACCTTTTATAGATAAAGACTGGTCTCTGGATAAAAGTAACAAGCAGAATGTCAGGAGAGTTAGCACTGTTAAACATGATGGTAAAAGTGAAGTAGAGACCATGAAGAGGACATAGAGCGTCTTCTTTATGAAGTGAGGTTCAGAGAATGAGGTGTTAAGTGAGAATTGATTGGAAAGTATTTTCATTCTGCTGCTGCTTTAAGTGTGAGGTTTATGTACTTACTGTTAGTCCTTTGGAGGGTTGTAAATTAGTATGTGAATAAAAGCAGCAATTGAAGAAACCTAGAAATACTGGATAATAAGCTTTATTTGGTAATCAAACCATTAGGATATTGCATGGAAAATTTTTAGTTTTGGCTAATTCACAGTGCTGATACTTTCCGTGTATTTGCTTACCATGTCTATAAAACATTATTTCCTCAGGACCCTAAAATGGCTGCAGTAATTGCCTGGGTGGTGGGGAGTCAGGGCAACTGTGGTAGAACTGACTAATCTCTTCACCAAAGCAAATCAATGCTTTTAGAATTTTGTAAGCAAACTCTCTCATCTCATTGGTTACACTGACGCCCCATGTCTCTACATTGGTCTATATGAAAATGTTATGTGAGTTTTGCTTGGGAGAGAGGAAAGATACGTGAACAAACTTCTATTTCCCTTTGGATATAATTCCTATGGAAGACCAGGCAGACAATAGATGATGATAGATTGATAGATGGATAGATAGATAGATAGATAGATAGATAGATAGATAGGTAGTTAGATAGATGATAGATAGATAGATAGATAGATAGATAGGTAGTTAGATAGATGATAGATAGATAGATAGATAGATAGATAGATAGATGATAGATTGATAGATAGATAGATGTAGAGATAGAGGGAAGGATATCACCAAAATCAGGCTTACTGGGCTTGTTTACGGGAGACTGAGCAAAGGATTACTTAGCTAAGTATAGCTGAAAGGTTACTAAGAGGTACATTAGTGACTGAGCATGACTGAGTACATACAAAAGCTCCATCCCTGGAGTTCCCTGCATGTCCCTGCAGGATTTTTTTTACTGCTCAGCTGGCTAGCTGGGAATAGAGTCCTCATTTATGTCCTTGAGGATGGACATTGTCACTCCTATACATATTGGTATCATCCAGCTTGTTAGTTTGGTTTACTTTTCTGAGTACCTTGTTTTTTGTTTTTTTCATTTTTTTCTTTTTTATTGGATGTTTTATTTATTTACACTTCAAATGTTATCCCTTTTTCCGGTTTCCCCACCAGAAACCTCCTCTCCCATCACCCTCCCCCTGCTTCCATGAGGGTGCTCTCCTACACACCCACCCATTCCTGCCTCCCTGCCCTGGTATTCTCCTATACTGGCACCTTGAGACTTCACAGGACCAAGGGCCCCTCCTCCCCTCCAATAAGGCCACACCCCCTCCTTCTGAGGGTAGATGCAAATCACTACCCTACAGAAAAGAGGTCATAGGTTTTAACAGATGAGGATCATACCTGAACGTTCCAGAAGAACTCAGTACTCCTCACTCCCAGTGGTTGCTATCAATATTGGGACAGAATCAAATATCCAGCAGGTAAAGAGTCTGGAGCTAAAGTAATAGTTCAGGAGTAACCAGAACTTCAAAGTGACGAAATATTTGCAGTTGCCTGCTGTGGTTTAAATGTGAAATGCTCTCCATAGTTTTACATTTCAGATTTGACCTGCACAGTTTGTGGAGCTAGTTTGGTCTAGCCTGAAAACTGTACAAGAGGGACCTACTCAGAGGATATAGGGTACCATGTACAGGTTCTTGGGAGTGGATTATCCTTGGTCATTCAGTGTCACTATCGTCTTCCTCAGAGCTAGTTGTCCTCTGCCACAGGCATCTTCTACTGTGATGGACTGTTCAAGTACACAGGGTCAAACAGGGTGAAGCCTCTAAACTGTCTACCAACCTATCTCTTTTCTCCCTTAAACTGTCTTTTTCAAGCTGTTTTGTCATAGTGACATAAGCAATTGCCACAGTAGGAGAATATAATTTAACTGATATCTGTGGTTGTTAGTAAATAGACTCCCTATTCTGGTTCTCTATAACTAGGCTACAGTTTTCAAGTTCTGTTAGTTTGACAAATTTAATCCTGAAGACTTCCCAAAGCCTTTAGTACGTTAATGTACCTGGTGACTCTCCAAGAAATGCATAAAGCCTGAAGTATTTTTCCAACAATAAAATATTTCATTACCAAAAACAGTTCTATTATTTTTCAAAGCGTTCTTTCTGGGATGAATGTCCATATTAAAGCCTGCTAGAAACTGTTTTTCTGCATTATTGGACTGAAGTCATTTCATAGTGTGAGTTTATAGTGCTCATAATACTTCCAATATTGCCTTTTGTGAGTACTATAAAAACAGGAAAAATTTGCAAAGTATCATGTTAGAAAATTAATATTAAAGAACGAATAGGCTTATAAAAGAAGCGAGATGGCCCTGTTAGCACAATAGACATGACCTTACAGCATCCACATGATGCTAAGATCTAATCGATGGACTTGCTCTAAAGTTCTGTTAACACTGATTTCTGTTTTAAAATTTTGTGATTAAAAGTTGGAAGAAGGTGAAATGTTTAAAGCATTATATCACGTGCATAGATAAAATCGAGTGAGAAATGAATGGAAAATAAAAACAGGCTAAGAAACAGCAAAACTAACTGGCTTCACTGAGACAGAACCCAAAATACACTTAATAGTTACTCAAGAGGGCCTAGAGAGATAGCTCAGTAGTTAAAAGCTCTAGCTGTTCTTCTGAAAGATCCGAGTTCAATTCCCAGCACCCATATGGAAGCTCACAAAAGCAAATAACTTCAGTCCCAGGAATTCTGATGCTGTCCTTTTGGCCTTGTCAAACACTAAGCATGCATGTCGTGCACAGATGTACATGCAGAAGAAGCACTCACATAAAATAATTAAAAAAAAAAACTTCATGAGATAAACATGTAAATATAATTCAACAAACCAAAAAGAAACTCAAATTAATTAAATGGTACTTTGCATACTAAGTAAGTTTTCTGTCCAAGATTTAAAAAATGTCATTTTTTAAAAAAAATAATTATTTTATTAATTTACAACCCAAATGTTGGCCTCCCTCCTGGTCCCCCTGAAAGAGTTCTCCACCTCCATCTCTCCTCCCCTTCACCTATGAGAGGGTAGCCTCTTCTTGGGTATCTCCCTACACCGAGGCATCAAGTCTCTATATTATTAAAGGCACATCCTCTCCTACTGAGGCCAGACAAGACAGCCCTGTACTTCATATGTGCTGGGGGCCTAGGAGCAGCCTGTGTATGTACTTTGGTTTTGGCTCACCCTCTGGAAGCTGCCAGGTTATTTGATACTGTCTGTTCCTCTGTGGTTGCCATCTCCCGTTCCTTTCATCCTTCCCCTAACTCTTCCCAACCTCAGTCTAATGTTTTCTGTGGTTGGCTGCATCTGTCTCAGTCAGCTACTGGGTAGATCCTCTCAGAGAGATGCAATGCTAGGCTCTTTTCTGCAAGCACAGTATAGCATCATTAACAGTATGAGGGACTGAAGTCTGCCCAAGGAACGGATCCTTAGAACTGGAGTTACAGATGTTTGTAAACTTCCATGTGAACTAATCTTAGTCCCATGCAATAGGATCAAGTGCTCCTAACAAATGAGGTATCTTTCCACCCCCAGAATATCTTCTCAAGCATGATTCAGTGATCAGAATTAATAAAAAAAAATATTTTACAAATAACCGTTTTATTTGTAAAAAGATACATTAAAGAAAATTACAAACTAGAGGAAATGTTTGCAATTGATTTCTTATCTGTATAATGAATAAATTGTTTAAAAAATATAGGGGAAAATAAGAATTAATTTTTTTGTAGCAATTGTCTAGATTGTGAACAATTGGCATTCTTTTTCATATAGAGATATTAGAATTTCCATATGAGGAAATGGCAAGCAATGGACTTCAGAGATGACTGTGTGGGTAAAGTGGTCACTGTGCAAGTCTAAGGAACTGAGTTCTAATCCTCAAAATTTAAGCATAACCATGTGCATATCTGTAACCTGAGAGCTATGTGGAGCAAAGACTAAAGATGCTCTAGGGCCTGCTAGTTCCAAGCATAGCTTTCAGTTAAGTGAAAGGTCCTCTTCCAAAGGAAGAAGGCAAAAGGTTTGAGAATAAAATATCAGATGTCCTCCTCTGGTCTCTGTTGTTAGCTATGTGTATATATGGCACAAACACACACAAAGGAAAAAAATCATAAATAGATAGTTGGAAGTTGTCCTTCTATATCTGAGGATTGCATAATGAAATTTTGCAGTCTCTTCTGCCGGTGTGGTAAGGAGGAAACAAAATATTTCCTGTCTTGTAGTAGCAAAGAGATACAGCTCCTCTAGAGGGGAGTTTGTCAGTATTCATCAGCAATGGAGATACATTTACCCTTGCTAAGGCAGTTCCATGTTTCAGAATCTATCTCCCAATCAAAAATTGGTCAAAAATAGTACATGCGAACACCACAGAAACACACACTCACAGACACACACACACACACACACACACACACACACACACATACACACACAACATGGCTCTTCATTACACTGTAATGAATTTTCTGCATATGTTCTTAGGGCATTCTTGAGAGCACTATTAGTTATTATGAAGTGACAAAAATAATAATTATTCATTGCACTATCATTAGGAGCTAGAAATTTACTTGAAAGGGAAATTAGAGAAAAGAGTCAAAAAGCCTATTCTATTCTACATATAGTTTACACCTCACGCAGGAGGCAGTGAGCATGATTTATCTACATGTGGTGTGAATGTAGGTTTATAATGTAATTAACTATCTACTACATGAAATATAAATGTGTACTCTTCAGAGGAAAACACAAATTTACATAGACATGCTAAATTTTATGGCGATTATACTTTATAATATTAAACACTTTCTGTGGACATAACGGATCACACCTGTAATCCCTGCATTTTAGGAAGTCAAAAAAGTAAGATCAGCATGAGTTCTAGGCTACTCTGTGCTACAAAAATACTAGCAAGATTATTCTAGGATAACTGGAGCAACAGATTGAGGATCTAGATTTAAAACTCTGACATATGGAGAAAACAATTAAATATTCGAGAAAATTTCTCAGTTAAGAGACCTAAAACTTATTTTAACACAGCGCGTATTATGAGTCCTCTGTGTGTTTTCAGAAAGAATGTTTGAGGTGATGGAATTTATACTGCTTCATTATGGCACAAATGTGCCCCAAGAAACAATAAGAAATGTTCGTGTCAAGCAAAGCATAATCGTTGGATACCTATTTCTCACACCGGGACAAGACTCATGATATCATGGGTTTAGATTATAATTTATCTACTTTTGGGCCAGTAAAATGTCCCAGTAAGCAAAGGTATATGCTTTACAGCCTAATGAGTTTGATCCCTACCTAGGTCCTGTGTCACAGAAGGATAGAATCAACTCTTGCAACTTGTAGTCACCAGTGCCTAAAGAAGTACACACACACACACACACACACACACACACACACACACATACATTCAAGTATATACACATATACATACATGAATATAATTAAAAAATAAAGTCATCTGTTTTATAATGTATAAATACATTCATTCCCTTTTTAAGAACAGGTCTCATTTGTGCAAGGTTAGCTTTAAAATCTTGAACTTCCCAACTCTCCCTCACAAGTGCTGGGTTTACAGGCACCTGCCAACCACCTGATCTGAATATATAATATAACACGCAAATTATTTAGCATCTGCTAGATATTCAATGCTCTGCTTTGTCATAGATATAGAAAAGATGCAAATTGCCAGGGAAACTTATAGGTAGATTGTGATAAATGCTGACCATAGGAATAAAATAGAAGTTTGTAATGTTTAATTTGATTGGTAGGCAAAGTATAGGAACTTTGTGCTTACATGTGAAATAGAAAATTCAATCACAAAGGGCAGAAGCCAGGACATAGGTCTTCCTGGCAAAAGAAGACAAAGAATGTTTGAAAAGTCAGGGGAGATTACCAAGTCATACACATATGGAAGAAATGGCAAAAAAAAAAAAAATGATGTTACTGTATGTCTTCTGGTGATATCAGAAACTACCCATAATGTCTTACCAAAATGGTTGGATAAGCATGAGCTGGAAAAGGGTAATACAGTGGACATGCACGAGATGATGGGGAAAGCGTCTGAGGCTTCAGTTCTACACAAAGAAGTACAGGCGACTCTGTAATGCTGACAGCAGGGGAAATAGTCTTCTCCATGGAAAAGTACAGCAACTGTCTATCAAATACCAAGTGTTTAGCCCTGAAAATACATACATACAAATAACATTATGCAGATGGAGTAGATTGTATTTAGGAATATATACATACATATATGCATTTAACAACAATTCATGAAAAAGGAGCTCATGAATTTGAAAGAAAGTTGGGAGAGTTATATGGGAGAGTTTAGAAAGAGGAAAGAGAAGGGGCAAATGATATGATTATATCATAATCTCCAAAATTAAAAATATACAACTTACAAAATGAAGATAGAAATTAGAGAAGCTGAGTAGCTTTTCCAATGTGCATGCTAACTAAGCCCTTGTCAGCTCTCATCAGGAATGGGCAGATGGGGCAAGCTGAAGAATGACACCTCTTCGTGGGTGGTCAAGGGAAGAGGGTTCCTTAATGTTCTATGGGCAGTGGAGGACTGGAGAGAAGTCTGAATGAGTGTTCTATGTGATTGTCAGCTCTGCCATTTGCAGAGATAAACATGGAGAATGAATCATTGATTGGAGGCCCCAGGCCTCACATCCTGATGACAGATAAAGAGATAATAAAACACAAACATTGGGAGTGTACTAAAAACTCTGTGGATTGTCTGAGGTAGAATTGGTAAGACTGTTCCATACATTCTATCTCTGTGTGTGACAGTAAGAGTGAAAGACAAATAATGGGCCAGAGTTTTTGCTCTGACTACCTGTGTCTTTAGTAATGACCATAGTGTGCACAGGAACACAGCAGGAATGCATGTTTGGGATAGATAATGAGGTCAGACTTGAAAATCTTTGTGTTCCTGTCTGTCCTGTCCACATTGTCCCTTACAGAGCAAACAACCATTAAAGATTCTAATATAGACCCCTCACCTCTCCTTAGAGTAAGATAGAAAACATAAAACCCTTGGTGCTGTGGAACATGCTGCTGCAGGTACCATGTTGGCTCATGACAAAAGCTGTCATGACAAAAGCCCCTTTGAATTCCTGCTTCTGAAGCCTACCTAATGAAACAGTCAGTGTGACAACCTCCAAAGGAAAATTCCATAATTTAGAAAAATAGGACGTGATGGCCTCGAGTGGCTATGTGGCTTGCATTTTTGACTTGTGGAAGATTGTTATCTTCATACATGATCAAAAGGAAATGGAAATGTACCATCTCCCTCAACACCGATCTTTGTGTGTTTCTTGTTTTAATGTGCAGGACAGGAGCGAATTGGAAAAGACTCTAATTATGAGCAGGAGGGTAAAGTACAGTTTGTGATCGATGCTGTCTATGCCATGGCACATGCCCTTCATCACATGAATAAGGATCTGTGTGCTGACTACCGGGGAGTGTGCCCAGAAATGGAGCAAGCAGGGGGCAAGAAGTTGTTGAAGTATATCCGCAATGTTAACTTCAATGGTAAGACTTCAATGTCCATAGTGTTGGCAATGCTAAGCAATTATTTCCTATTTCATAAGGTACAGAAATTATGTGATGGCTATGCCACTGACTCAAGTAAGATCAAAACTTGGTTAATTATGTACATTCAAGTGATTCAACCAGTGTGGGGATAGTGAAAAATGAAACTTAGAAAAGAGAACAAAAGACTACATACTAGAGGGCTGTAGTATTGTCTTAGTTATATTTTCTCTTGTGCAACAAAGCACCATGAGCAAAAAGCAAGTTGGAGAGAAGAGGAATTATTTGGCTGACATTTTCATATTGTTTATCATTATTGAAAGAAGTCAGAACAGGAATTCAAACAGGGCACATCCTAGAGGTAGGAGCTCATGCAGAAGCCATGGAGGGGTGCTGCTTACTGGCTTCCCTCCCCTGGTTTGCTCAACCTGCTTCCCTACAGCACCCAGGATCACCAACACAAGGATGGTACCTCCCACAATGGGCTGAGCCTTCCCAGACAGATTGCTAATTGAAAACAAAAACAATGACTTACAGCTGGATCTCAGGGAGCCCTTTTCTGAACTGAGGCTCCTTCCTCTCTGTTGATTCCAGCTTTTATCAAGTTGACACAAAACCAGCCAGTGCAGATATGTTCTATTCTTGGAATCAAGGTCTTCTTCATGAAGCCATTTTATTTCTTTTAATGAGTGTAGGTGTCAGAGAAAAGAAAGAGGGACAGAGAGAGACAGAGGCAGCGACAGAGAGAAAGGTAAAAAGACAGGAGATGGGTGGTTCCAAGATAAAAAAGGATAGTTGAAATTGGCAATACAAACAACTCAGTTTATGACTCACCCCTCAATCTACAAAACCCTGCTGTGATAAATTACCAAAAGGAGACTATTAAATGTAAATGGAGAAAATGAATAAATTGTAAATAATGCAAGACACATGGAGAGGGGTCTCCAATAATACTTTTCCTATAGTATGAGTCTTTTGATGTCTTTATGCTTTGCATACAAAATTTTAAGGGATTAAATTAAAGCTCGTTGTGTGTACAGTGTAAAATTCAGTGGTTTGTAACAAATAGTTCTACCTGTATCACAAATGACCAGCATAGCAACAATAAAAGCAATTAAGAAGAAAAAATATGTACAAGTAATTTGGAGAAATAATATCACTATGAAACACTAGTGATAACAATTACCTTATTCAGGCATTGTGCATCTCTAGTGTCTTCGTTACAGTTTCTGCTGCTGGGATACACCACAAAAAACAAAATCAACTTGGAGGAAATGGGTTTCTTTAGATTGTATCTCATAGAATAGTGCACTATACAAGAAAGCGATGGCAGGAACTCAAGGCAGGAATCTGGAGGGAAAGACTCTATTCGAGTGCTGCTTACTGACTTGTTTCCCTATGGCTTGCTCAGCCAGCTCTTTTTTATATAAAACACAGGAATACCTCCAAGGGGTTGCATCACTTTCAGTGTGCTAGGTCCTCCCATATTGACCATTAATCAAGAAAATGCCCTACATGATTGCCTGCATAGAATAAGATGGAGGAATTTTCTCAACTGAAGCTCCTTTTCCCAGATAACTCTAGCTTATGTCAAGATGACAAAAATCAATCATACAACAATAAAAGTCAACCAGAGCAGCTAGTAAATATGCATTTGGTGGAAATTCATAACTCTGATGATAGCTTTTACATAAAATAGAACAGAGAAAATATTAATTATATTATTTATAATGAGATGTGTGTCAGGGAAATAGATTAATAGAAATTGTGTATGATTAAAATTGCAGAATCAACATGAATTCATGTACATATGCAGATAGATATTAAATAGATATGTTATGCAAGCCAATATGCATATGTATGTATGGCTCATGCTATCTATATCTGTCTATCTAGAGGTGAAAGAGTGATTGATGGCATCTCAAAATGAATGAGAATAACTAGTGCTAAGGTCTTACTAGAAATATGATTTTCAGTCCAAAGAACCAGAACACTCTTCAGAAATATTTTTATTTATGTTTCTCATTTTAGGCAAATAAATCAATGTCTAAAAGGAGAAAATATCTGGTTCACACTTTAAAACTACCATATGGCAAGGACCATTCTATAACTCACATCTCTTTCTAATCTGCTATGAAGAATCCAGCCTTCTTTTTTCATAGTAACAAAGATTTTGTCTGGTCTTTTGGCTGTTAAGTATGGTTGGTTGTACTTCTCCATAGCTTTGGTAGGAAATTCCATTTACCCCTAGGAGCTTTTCTGTAGACCAGTAGAGTACACTTCATAATTCTGACCTTCACATTCAAAGAAGCATTGTTTTAGTTAGTGGTAATACTATCTAGAAAGAATCAATACAATGTCTCCAAGTAGGTAACCTCATAAGGTGAATAGGAGTCAGGTGGGAGCTAATTTAGAGATTTTTTTTCACCCCCCCAGTCACCTTTGTCTGCACCATATATATATATATATATATATATATATATATATATATATATATATGCAGAGACCTGAGTACAATCACATTCTAGTTGTTTCTTTGTTAATTAATAGGCCTAAATGAAAATATTTCCTAATGTAAAAATGTAACTATAAAACTATGAAACACTGTATAATTAATTAATTAATTAATTAATCTAATCAAGACTACACCTGTATCTAGACTTACTGAGTCCTAGCAAAGAAATGGGATGCAAGTGTATATTGCGAAAACACAATGCCTCAAATATTTTGCTTTCCTCCCTAGAGAAGTGAGACCCATGTTCAATTTATCTAAATATGTCTGTGAATAGTTTGTGGGGATATTATGGAATTTCTAAAGTATATAATGAAATTGATTACTGAGGGGTCTTTTTGATGTATTTGTACTATAAACAACAAACTTTATAGTACCTGCCATGTCAGAAGCAAAGCAGGATGCTACACTCATGGATAAAGGCAAGTGTTCTGGTCATATACAAAGCAAAGGTTTTCATGACAGCCAATTATTTATACAAATAACTCCAAGTTACCTTTGCCGATGCAATGGATCTAGAAACAGCTATCTACAGTGGCCTGGACACAGTATAGAATCCATGTTCTCATTGGCTTTAGGAATATAGGTTAGGGTAGCTTGTTGAGCAGAAAGATTAACAGAATATGAATAAGTACAGAAACTCGGGTGCTACATGGCATATCAAAATGAGAAGAGAAAACCTTTTGGGTAAATGCTTTTATGCAAAAAATAGTTTTGTCATCTGAGCGTCAGGATCCTCAGATCAGCTTCTCTGTTCTCCAAGAAAAGTAGTTTCTGTCACACATTGAGGTCCAGCACAGATTTCAGACTTGGCTACTTTCTGAACTGTCTTCTGTTCTCATACTCCCTGTTAGACCATAGAACCTCTAGTGCCCCTCTCTTTTCTCTCGTCCCTCTTTTCTCTTTTCTCTCTTCTATCTCCTCCTCCTTCTCTTCTCTCCACCTCTCTCCTTCTCTCTCTGTCTCCCTCTGTGTCTCTGTCTCTCTCTTTCCTCCTCCTCCCCCCTCCTCCTCCCCCTCCTCCTCCCCCTCCTCCTCCTCCTCTTCTTCTTCTTCTTCTTCTTCTTCTTCTTCTTCTTCTTCTTCTTCTTCTTCTTCTTCTTCTTCTTCTTCTTCTTCTTCTTCTTCTTCTTCCTCCTCCTCCTTCTTCTTCTTCTCTCTCTCTCTCTCTCTCTCTCTCTCTCTCTTTCTCTCTCTCTCTCTCTCTCTCTCTCTCTCTCCTGCAGTTCTCTCAGTTCTCTCTCTAGACATAGTTGATTAGAAAGTGCACTGGGTTGTGCCCTTTCCCGTAGAGCATTCCACACATACACTAACGCCTTGTACCCATAGGCAAGTTCACTAGAACCTTAAATCTTTGCCTTCTTGCTTTGTAACTTCTGGCAGATAAGGTAAGCCAATATAGATCACATGGTTTAGAGCCAAACAAAAATGAAAATTCTTTAGGAATTAGAAACTCCTTTTGCCCTATTGGAATGGAAAGCTCTCTCCCTTTAAGAACCTCTCTCATGCTCACCTTTATGATGATCTCTCTTGTCATGCTCTTAGTATCCTCAGTTCATTTCCAAAAACAAGTGTTGGGTTTCTCACAATTGCCTATGACTCTAGCTCCAGAGCATTTGATGCTCTCTAGTGGCCTCCAAGGAACCCGCACTCAAATGCACAAATATCCCTCTCTTCCTTCTCCCTGTCTTTTATACACATACACAATTTAAAAACAAAATAAAATTTATATTCCTTTATAAACTTTATATTAAGTTCTTATGAAGGTCATCTACCCACCTTTCTGTGATCTCTGATCCATTCTGACTGGTATCCATATTTCTATTACGTTAGTGTTCCTATGTTATGGTCCTGACACCTTGTAGGATCTCTGCAGGTAATACCTCCTCTTTGATATCTTCTTTCCTCTTTTCAGAACTTTTGCTTTATTGCTTTCTGTTCTCAGAGTCCATTAAATAGAGTCTTATTTTCCTTTATAATAAGTTCTGGGATAGGTACTGACAAAGGAAGTGTAAGAAGGAGAAAAAACATCCTGGAAATAATAAGCCCATTTCATTAAAGAATACTTTCAGAAGGCCAAAGCTACACAATACACTATTAGAAATTATCATTTAGATAAAGTATCCATGCACTCTGCTATAATTTTTAACGTGGATTTTAATAGGAATAGAAAAGGTATGACAAGAGTCATTTTCCCTCACAATGATTTTGAAATGGAAGAAAGATAAGGCCATGTGTCCTGTTCTGATGAAGACTGGGCTGATGAACATGAGATTGTTTGAGCTCCAGGCCTCGGGGATGCTTTCTCTCTCCTCTCTGAAGGTGCAAAAGCCTCCAGCCACATAAAGAATAAAAGATGCAGTAGTCAGAATAAAGCACAGTAACAATCAGAGCACCCCGTGTGAGAGAAAATACTGGGCAGCTGAATAGCAATGTCTTATTGCACCGTAATAGGCTTCTCATTTCTTGCTAATGACATGCAACATCAAATTTCATCTTTTGTCCTAATAAACCTGGATTATTTGTTAAAAGCAGGACACCCATGTTGAAAATTCTCTGTCGCATCAAGTGTCATTTGTTGCTGATGTTTGGTAAAACTGTGTGACAGCAATGAAAGTGGAGGAAAGGTTCATGAATTTTAGAGAGAGCAACTTGGGGCGCATGGGAGGAGCTGAACAAAGGGAAAGAAAGGGAAGGGAATAGAAAGGGAAAATTTGTGGTTGTATTATATCCTCAAAGAATATGTTTTAAAAAGTTTCTGTTGAAGTATTTTTGAAGTCTCTGGCGATTATGTCTTAGTATGCAATAGAATGAAATGGTTTATTTATCCACAAAACATTGACTCAAATTTGTGAGACCAAAGAAGTATTTACAAGCTTCTAGTGCCAACTGCCACTGTTGGTTCTGTACTGTTGCAAGGGAAACAGAAAAAGATCCTAGACATGGGAAATTTCTAATTGGATCTCAGGAGAGCAACAGGAGTGCACTGAAACAAAAGCTTCTGTCTGGCTAATGGAAGCTGCATGTTATTTCCATTCTTGAAATATAGGGAAATAAACACTGACAAAATAAAAACTCTTCAAAAATTTTCTGGGGAGATAGTTCGGGAGTCAAGAGTGCTTACTGCTCTTGCAGGGGAGCCACGTTCAGTTTCCAGCACCCACATTGAGTGGCTTTCAACTGCCTGTAACTCCAGCTCCAGGGGATTCAACGCCCTCTTCTGGTTTCCACATACACCTGTACAAATGTTGCATATAACCATCTAAGCACACCCATGTGCAAAACTAATTTATAAAAGCATTACTGTTTGGGTGGCTGTTACGTCATGGCACAGGCAGAAGTGCATATACTGTTGTGTTACTGCATTCAGTAGTGATAGATAGCTGGCTGAAATTAAATAATTTGCTAACTTCAGAAAGACACTTAGAAACCAACCCATAATTTGAATCTACCCTCAAAGATTAAAAGTTCAGTTACTAAAGATGATTTGGGTTTTAACTTTCTGAATCACTGACAGATGATATTTTTCCTCACTGAACTTAAACATCTTAACTGTAAGGAGGAAGTTGAGTGGTATGTGTCTGACAGCTTTATTTTGGATTCCTACCTGACACCCATCCCCAAATAAAGCTATAAGCTAAGATGTTAATACACATATGCCATACTCTGGCTTTCTGTTACTGTGATAATGACAATGTCCAAAAACAACTTAGAGGGAGAAAATGTTTATTTTGGCTTACCCATCACCGAAGGATTCCAAGGCAAGGGATCAACACAGGAATCTAGAGGCAGGAACAGAAGCAGAGGCTAGCCCTTAAGAATATGGCTTACTGGCCTGATCACATTAAACTTCTTTTCTTATATAGCCTAGGCACACCTGCCTAGTGATTATATTCCCTACATTAATTAGCCATGAAGAAAATATCCCAGAGGGAAAAAAATTCTCAACTAAGATTCCCTATTCCCAGGTGTTTCATCATTGCCAACAGGTTAGCCATTGCAGCAGACCTTAGAGGTCTACAGTATGAAAGAGCACCATATCTTTCCCTGGACATCAGTAATAATGAATATAAGTCTAGGTCCTTCTACAGACTGAAAATCTATTCCTTCAATTTCCTAGATTCTGGACCTCATGGCATTTGTAATGCATGTCTCCATCCACTTCTCCTGTTTTCATAACACCACACACACACACACACACACACACACACACACACACACACACAGCCTTTGGCTCCCCTTGTCTCTCATGTAGACTAGTAAAAGGACATTAGGCCAACTCACATTATACAAAAATTTCTCTTTATGTGGCCTTAAACTCTGCCACATAATAAAGGTCACAATAGAAAAGATATGTTGGGACCATTATTCTTCCCATCACAATCTCTGATTCCCCTTTCTGATATCTGGCTCTGTCATAGAATCTTGCAATTGCTAATCACAGGAAGGTCTCTGCGTTAGACGTCCCTTTGTCCTATCTAAGATGTTTTATCATTCAGCATGGTGCTACACTAACCCAAACCTTTGCTCTGTCTCTGGATCCTTATCGTGGGTTTGTTCTTGGTAATTGTGTTTGTTTGTCTAATCATGAGTCTTCTTCATCCTATTTCCTTGAGAAAAATTTTCACTTCAAATCAGCTTTCTATAAATTAGAAATAATAAACACAAGAAATATTTTAAATTCATTCAGTACAGAAATGCACATTAAGTGAATTATTTTTGCTTACTTATTATGATGTATCATTTTTAAAATTACTATTTTTGATGTTAGTCTTTATTGACTAAAATGTAATCTTAAGTGGAAACAAAAGTAACAATTGCCATCATGAGTATTGCAATCACAGTTAGCAGCCGAATGATATTAAAAAAAAAGTTTGTCTCTGAAAATTAATAAATAGATTCTTTGTTACTTAGAAGGAGAAGGGCTTAGAATGAAAAGCTTCTGAAAGATCATGAATAAAGCCATTCAAAGGAAGAGACAGGTCATCTTTCTACATTCTGTGATCACTGTGCACACTCTGTAGAGATGACCTACCATGAGCTGAAGAGGATACTACAGATCATCTGACTACTTCCTAATTCTGGTATTTTCTTGTCTCCTTCAGGTAGTGCTGGAACCCCAGTGATGTTTAACAAAAATGGTGATGCTCCAGGACGATATGACATCTTCCAGTACCAGACAACAAACACTACCAATCCTGGTTATCGTCTCATTGGGCAGTGGACAGATGAACTGCAGCTCAATGTAAGTCCTGATAGATCCTTTTCTTCCCTGGTATAAACAGTTTGGTATTAAGTGGATGTGTGTTTCCTGTTAATGTGCTTTTCCATGTATAGAACCACGCATGCAATTTGGTCCAGGCTTTATGAAGAGCTGACAACCATTCATCCAATAATACCTTAGTAATGATAATAATAATGACAGAATTGTGTGCACTGGGTTTTTATGTCCTTATACATATATTTATTAAAGTGGTTGGAGAAATACATGCATACAGAGGTCAGATGACAATTCACAGGAGTCAGCTCTCTTCTTTCACTATGTAGGTTTCTGAGATCAAACTCAAATCTTCAAAAATGACAGCAAATGCCTCTACCTGCTGAGTCATCTTGAGGGTCTGACATTGAGTGTGTATGTTAGTCTAAATTTCTAAGAAATCCTACATTTATTCTGATTCAAATTCATGAGTTATGTGATAACAACTGTAAAGACTCTTTTTGAATGGAACTGTTTACCTCTTCCTTTCTCATTTGATAGTAATACTTTTTTAAAAATAAAACTGATTTCAATGCCAAACTATTTCACAAATTATTACCTTATACTAACATTTTGTGTCATCTCTCCATTTTTTCTATAGAAGTTGACATTGAATGAGCAGCTACTTCCTTGTACCAATGTGCCAGTTAAAGACAGAGAGCATTCACTCTTACACCATTCTTATGTCTACTTTGGTCCTTGACTGAAATACTTGCAAACTTGGGTTATGGTGGTCTATATGCAGGACCATCTACTTTACTCAATCTCTGATTGAGATACTGAATTTATCAAGAAATAGCTTTGCAAATATCTACAGAATAATATTTTACCAAACATCCGGGAGTCAAGTAGTCCAATCCTGTTGACAGATAAAGTTTATCATCATGCTCACTGTCTCATTCAGTCCTTTCTGTATCTCATCAAAAGGAGGGAAATTATGCTCATGGTACAAGAATGAATGGAATTGAGGATGACAAACACAAGATGGACTGTTTTAGGGGTCATGAGGATCCCAAGTGTGATCATGATACAAATTCAAGGGAGAATTATGTTGGAAAGTCACAGTCAGAGACAAAGATAAGAAATGAATTGTAGTAACTGTGGAATGTATTCGAAGGTTTCCAAAAATAATAAAATTAAAATTATTGAAAAAACAGGCTGTGAGTAGAGGAAGCAATGAACGCACCGCTGGCTGTTTCTCTAACTCACACATCGAGCTTGTTGAGTTTACTTACACTTGGATGCTCTCCCTCTTTAAGGACTGCTATCCAGATTCCTGTCATCTGGCGTCTAAGCATAATAGAGCCAGTTAGCACATGCCAAGCATTACTACAGGCAAAAGCCAAAGAGGCAGCTGAAATTATGCCAAAAAAAAAAAAAAAAGAAAGAAAGAAAAGAAAAGAAAAAAAGAAACTCTCAGAAGGTAAATCCACAATTTAGTGATCAAAAGTTAGAATAAAATTTATAATTCTAGAGTTTGGAAAATTGATGCAAGATGGCAGCCAGTCTGAGGCTTGCCTGGGCTACAATAGTGGACTCTTGTCTCAGAAATCTAAATGATGATGACGATGATGATAATGATGATGATAAATTCTAAGAGCAAAATCAAGGCAGTGTGGCCTGTCTGTTTTTCATTGGTGTCAGTGGTACAGATGTAGTCATCCAAGATTCAAGGCATAGAGTCAAGGAGTATGTTGACCTATATTGTTGCAGAAATATATTATCACACCTAGGAAAGGGGATTAAATTGCTTTATTAGTGTTTCTCAGCATACATGCTTCAGCACCAATGTTAAGGTTTTAGCAGGTGTGACTTTCCCATGTACATAAGAATTATCATCTGTTCCTTACCAACTAGAGAATGATGTGGGAGTCCCTACGCATGCTCATTTTGCTTTATTTTATTATTTTTTTATTTTATTTATTTTATTTTATAACTGATCCCTCATCAGAATTGTATGCAACTGGCTACTTGGCAAATGGTCATTCTTTCTTTCCTTGCATATCCTTCCTAGGATAAATATTGTCATAGGCAGTGGGTAGACACAGAATGGAGATTTTAAAAAAAAAGGCAATCCCACATCTCATACAACTGACCACCTCGCAACTATAAGGTACACAATTGAAGAATCATGCATGCAAAAATTCCAATGTGTGATTGAGAGATGGTAGGAGAGAAGATGCTGGAAATGGGAAGCAAGGGACCTAAGGAATGGAAAGCCACAATGTGAGAAATATGAGTGAGAAGGCAGACTAAAAGGCTTAGCCAGAGATAGTGTGGCCACAAAAGAGTAAGGGAGAAGAGGTTACATGTGGTATCAGATTAACATGTAGCCATAATGATGCAGTTCCTTGGACACAATGGGAAAACTTCTCACTTTTATTTCTGAGATAGTTTAAAATCCATTAAAATGTAAATTAAGCAAAGATGTGACTACATAGAAACTAAATAAACATATTCTTACATTTATTTTAAAGTTTTAAAAATAAAAATCAGTTTGAGAGCCTGGGAAGATAGCTCAGGTCTGCACAAACACAAGGTCCTAAATTCAATCCTCAGCACACATATTAATAAAAAGAAATACATGTGGAGGCATACATTTGTAATCTCAATGCTGGAAAAGTAGAGATAAGAGCATCCCCAGGACTCACTGGCCAGACAGCCTAGCATAATTGGTGAACACCAGGTTCTAGTGAGAGACCCTGTGTCAAAGAGCAAAGAAGACGTCTTTGAAGTAACAATGTAAGAGTGTGATCTTTTGACTTCTAACATATGAGCGCTTATGTGCACACACATACACACACACACACACACACACACACACACACACACACAAGCACGCACCTTTCATTGTTGGACAGAAATCAAATTGGAAAGGGGAAAATAGGAATGAAAATCAGATACTAATCTTTTGCTGTCCTCAGAGCAGAATAGGGGAGGGCGTAGCAAAACCACTTTCATACCCCTGTCAGACTTCACTGTTCATCAGAACCATCTGGAGGCTCATAAAATCCAGGAAGTGGAGCCCATACCCTGAGTTTGATTCATTAGATCTAAAGCTTATGCAGAACCAAATGTTTCTCTTTCCAAGATGTCCCCAGGGAGTGAGCGCTGATGATCCTTTGAGAATCCCTGCCTGAATATTCTATCTGACCATGAAAATGAAGCTAAATGAGTGGTAGATATGTATTCCTTAAATGGGTTTGTGACTCGTGACAATATTTAGAAGAGAAAGGATGCTGAGAGTGGGAGGGGTGAAATCAAGAATGACAATTATTTGGAATTTTTAAATATGTGGGACTTCCTAGATATGTAAGAATAAGATGAACATGGAGAAGTGTATGAGGTACAGCCACACAAAAAAGTGTCCATTTCCAATCTATAAATGACTGTAAAATAAGGTAGGAAAGAAGGAAATGAGGAAAAGAACAACTCCCCCAGGCCTTGAATATCTTATTGAAAATGATACCATTATTTTCTACTACTCCATACAGAACCAAGTTTAAGACAGTATATCCAGTATGCCTGGAGAGTTGAACCAACCACATGCTTTGGATGTTTGTGTGGTTCTGGGAGGAGGACTGGAGATCTCTGTCCTGGCATTAAATGAGCATTTTTTATTACACTTTATGACACTAAGGGTAGCGTGTTAGAGTGAGAGGGTTGGTCACCCAAGTTTCACAAGGATGTCTCAGTTTACTCTTGGGTTGCATAAGAAGTATAAGCGTTGGCAACTAAGGCACATACAGGGCCATTTTGACGAGAATGACAGATGGTAAATTCAAATGACATGGCTATTGAGCTATGCTGTCTGGATAGAAGGCCACTGTGTGTAAACCTTTCATCATTAGTGTGAATTTAATCATTTGAAAGAGCTGATAAGAATAAATAGGAATTCTAGTACACACACAGAACAGCACCCTGCTCATTTGGAGATTCAGAGCCATGGCTCACATATCCCATCCTGCCTAACCTAATTTGTCCTCGTTGTCCTTTTTGTGATGACTATTGTGATTCAGTTTTTTTTTCTATTAAACTGCTAGTGTGGAATTTGAGCAAGCACTGCTATGTGTTCACTTTCTTCCTTTCAGTGGAACAAAACAAAGCATTTGAAGTAATGGTTCTACTTCTCATTTACAAAGACTCAAGGGTGCTCTTTCAATCCCCAGCTACATCTTTTCTAGCAAATGAAATTTTTAGGAGTGCTTTCTCTGCGGTCAGTAATTGCAAATTAGTTCTGGAGCCAATGAAGTTTTCAGTTTCCAGCATCCCAGTGCTGCAGACCAGCCTGCCCAGCTTTCCAGGATGTGGTTTTTCTGAATGTGGGTGCCTAGTGGTGTGCCATCTATTACAAAGCATCTCATGTGCCCTTCCCACCCACGTTGTCACTCTGAGATTTTATTCTCCTGTAGCTTAATAAGAGATGACTGCATGCTATGAAAATAGAGTATTTCTGCATGAACAATAACAAGTACAAAATTCTGCGGAAGGGGATTAGGGACAAAGAAATCATTTAGTTGGCCATTGGGAAAGTCCTATAGGAATAAACTTGACTCAATTGCTCGTGTTTCTATTCTGCTGTCAAGAGATTCCGTAAAATAACTGCAGGGAAAAAAAAGGGAAAAGCACTGGATTTGGCAATGATGGTCCACGAGGATGCTGGGAAAAGCAGGGCTGCATCCCTGTGTTCTGAGACCAAGAATGAAATGAGTAGTTTATAACACGTTTTAAGATGGCACATAGTTGTTGGTTTAAGGAAACTTATCAAAATGTTTTAATTGATCAATATCTTAAAGGGTCAGTTATTTTTTTCCTTTAAAGAGATGAAATAAAATATGCTTGACAATGAATAACATAGTGCCGTTTCAGAGTTGTGGTAGATACCAAGAAAGAAGAAATGGAATGAGTGTACTTAAACTTTTTCCATACCTGTGGTTAAATCAATTTGTAGACTGTTATAGAAATATAAGTGACTGCCTTTTGCTTCAATGTAGTCACTTTAAAAGGTATATATATATATATATATATATATATATATATATTCTGTAATGTTAGTAGTGGGGAGGGTTGCCAATCTCACCCTGGAACCCACTGTTCTTCCCTTTCTTAAAGATACCTTTAAGAAAAAAAAACAGTATCATCTTTAATTTATCTGGAATTAGTAGAAAATTCAGACATTTCCAAACTGTGAATCATGCAAATAAATGAAATTCAAATAACAAAACTTTACAATTTTGTTATTTTCTTTTTTTAAGAATCATTTTTATTTGTTTTACTCATGAGTGAGAGTGTGTGCTCAACAGTGAGAAGAAAAGAGGGTCACATGCCCTGGAACTGGAGACACAGATTATACTGGAATCAAGCTGGGGTCTTTATGAAGAGCTATGGACTCTCTTAACCAGCAGCCATCTCTCTAGCAGCCTTTAGTGCTAGTCTTAATGGGCTATTACCAAAAAGCTTTGATGAGTTAGAGAGGAGACCCAGGGGATCTTACTGAGCTTTGTATAAATAGTTCAAGTTATCATAAGCACCCTCTTCTTTGCTACCCCAGAATAATTTGGAGGGATCCTGAGGTTTACTGGAATTTTCAGCTCTTCCTATTGTTTTCTTTTAATTGAACTTACAATTAATAGTTACATATTCAAAACTCCAAGAATTGATTCCAGGTTGGGGTCATGGTTTATGTGTAATAATATTCCAAGTGTTGTGATTTTGTTAATTGGTATGTAAATCTATGGAGAGTGAAGAAAGGATTTTTTAGCATCCATTTCTCCTGTCTTATCCTCTATTTCTTTTTAAATGGTTTGCAAATTCAGGGATAACATCAAATTTAGTGTAAATTAAACAATGCAGCTATAGTGATGTTGAGGGACAATCAGACACGGTTGTCCACAGAAAACCTACTGCATGACTACTGCCCTGTCTGGGTAGTTGTGATTGTTTGTATATGCTTAGCCCAGGGAGTGGCACTATTAGGAGGTGTGGCCTTAGTAGGTCCTTCACTGTGGGCATGGACTTTAAGACCCATCTTCTAGCTGCCTGGAAACCATTCTTCTCTTAGCAGCCTTCACATGAATATATAGAACTCTCAGCAGGAGATATAAAACTCCTTCACCATGCCTGCCTGGATTCTGCCACCTTCATAATAATGGACTGAACTTGTAAGCCAGCCCCAATTAAATGTTGTCTATATAAGAGTTCCGTGGGTCATGGTATTTGTTCACAGCAATGGGGACCCTAACTAAGACAGAAGTCAACATGGCATTTTTGTGAATAGCAAGTCAATGTACTCCCTGGAGTTCAGGAACCTGTGTGTGAGCCCATAGTGTATAGTTACCAGGGAAAAGAGGACAAACTTAGGAAGAGAAACTAGATCTATGTCATTCTGTTTGAGCCTTAGAAGCTCTTCACTAGAATCTGCTCTCTTCTGTCACATTGGGAGAATTCAAATGAGATATGGTTCATTTACAAACATAACCACCATTGTAATCAACAAAGAAACAATAATCAAAGTGTGAGAAACACCTGTATCCCCAGTACTTGGGGGTAAAAGGCTAGATGGTCAGGAATCCAAGACCATACTGAGCTACAATGGCAGGGGTTTGGGATGAAGGGCTTCTCTAAGAAGTCTCAGAGACCCAGGATGAGGGAGTCTTCCAGGAGTTAATGCAATCGACCTTAGAAATGCCCAACAGTTGGGATATGGAACCAGGAGAGACCACCAGTAGCCAGTACATGACCTCCAGTGGAGGGTTGGGAACACCAACCCACCTACAATACTCTTGAAACAAACTTAGTCCTGTCTAAAAGAAATGCAGAGACAAAGATGGAACAGAGACTGAAGAAGTGGCCCACCAGTGACCAACCCATTTTGAGACCCATCCCATGGGCAGGCACCAATCCCTCACACTATTAATGGTGCTATGTTGTTCTTACAGACAGAGGCCTAACATAGCAGCCCTCTGCAAAGCTCTTCCCAGCAGCTGACTGAGATAGATGCAGGTACCACAGACAAATACTGGGAGCTCCCAGAGACTGAGCAACCAACCAAAGAGCATACATGATCTGGTTGTGGAGAAAACAGGAAGTGACTGGCTGCTTCTTAGAGGCTACAGAGATGGAGTGAGTGGAGCAAGCCTGGAAGGGGACACTGGGAGGGGGACAACATCTGGAAAGTAAATAAATAAATAGAAAAAAATGAAATGGTACCTAGTAAATGTACCTGCTTTCACCAGGGGGCAGTAGTGAGGTTAGGGGTGAGAGTTGATGTGAGTTCAATTACTAGACCTCACAAAGTGGTGGGAGAGAACCAACTCCTGAGAGTTGTCCTCCGACCTCCACATGCATTTTGGACATGGTTCACACACAAGCATTAGATTAATTAATTAGCTAATTAAGTAAATTTTAAATTAATGAGCTACATGTAGCTTAATGGTAGAATGCTTATGTGTATGCTTTATGCCCTGGGGTCCATCAGCAGCAGTAAAGAAAAATGAAAAATGGGTCTGAGTAATGCTATGCTGAGTGAAAAAGAAAAAGAAAACTCAATCTTCTTTTATCAGGCAGAAATCTTCATGGCCCTAATTAAAAATTAATCCCTAAATTTTTAATTTTGTTAAATACTGAATCTGTCACATGGGTTAGAATTTCAACTATTCCAGACATTTAAAGACCTAAGAATAGTTGATTTCTAAAACTACCATTGAATAAAATTAGGCATCTCAGAATCAATACTTCTATCCACCTGTAAGTCTACTAATCAGTCTATTATTTAATAATTGCAATAGTAAAATGCTTATTATAAAGGCTAATCACCCTTCATTTATAATATAACTGAATAGCGTAGAGCAATAGCCATACATATACCTATGTTGGCAGAAAGAAATATATGTGAACTGTCAAAATATAGTACTTCAGGATAGGAGGCCAGTTGAGCAGTTAGGAGAGTCTGAAGACTTTCAGAAGACCAAAGTTCAGTTCCCAACCCTTGTGTCAGGTGATTCACAACTCCAGCTTCAGAGAATTCATCCCTTTTTTATGACCTCCATAGCCACTGCATTGGGATGGACATAGACATAAAATAATAAAATAAAATAAATTCTAGCAATTCTTCAACTTCAGATGAAGACTTACTTAGTGAACTCAGCTTGTTGTTAGTCATCATTAATAGCTCTTTTCTCTTAACTTGCAGTTAAACCTACAGCCTTTGGAGGGGTTATGTAACAGGCTTTTCTGGGGCAAACATAACACTCAGGTCTGCTCAGCCCAAAAGGAGAGTTTAGGGGCAGACCAACTTAGGGACTCTACCAATGTCCAATTTGTCCAGAATCTTCCACATTTTTCTTCTCCTGCACATGTGACATTTTGGTGACCTTTTGTTTACCACCCGAGGTTCATGTGCTTCCTCTTCCCTATTGCAGGTAATATTTCAATTTGGAGGGAATGCTGCAATTCAAAGGAGCGTGGCAAACAACAGAAGGTGAACTGCTGGGTGGATATAAGTCTCAGTTCTACTGTTAGTAGCTTTAAATCAGAATTATAGACATAGCTATTGAACAGAGTCCCTGAATTAAATACATGTAACCTACATGAAATGTAGTTAATACTCAGCACCCCTTAGCCACTGTAGCAGCAGAGACAATGATTATGGAGCAGTAATAGTTCTGCATCTGATCTGTAATTCTTTAAAAGGTTAATGTCTAGTATTAACTAATGACTTTTCCTGGTAACGGCATTTAGCCAAATACTTAACATATAGATATATTAAAGTAAACATTAAATGAATGAGGAGATAAAAAGTTACTATTTTCTATAAAATATTTTTTGTCTTTGTCATTGTTTTATTTTTTTAATATTTTTTATTATTACTTATTTTCCTCAATTACATTTAGAATGCTATCCCAAAAGTCCCCCATACTCTCCCCCCCCACTTCCCTACCCACCCATTCCCATTTTTTGGCCCTGGCATTCCCCTGTACTGGGGCATATAAAGTTTGCATGTCCAATTGGCCTCTCTTTCCAGTGATGGCCAACTAGGCCATCTTTTGATATATATGCATCTAGAGTCAAGAGCTCCAGGGTACTGGTTAGTTCATAATGGATGGACCTGGAGGGCATCATCCTGAGTGAGGTAACACAATCACAAAAGAACTCAAATGATATGTATTCACTGATAAATGGATATTAACTCAGAAACTTAGTATACCCGAGATATAAGATACAATTTGCAAAACACATGAAACTGAAGAAGAACGAAGACCAATGTGTGGACACTTTGCCCCTTCTTAGAATAGGAAACAATCACCCATGGAAGGAGTTACAGAGACAAAGTTTGGAGCTGAGACAAAAGGATGGACCATCTAGAGACTGCCATATAAAATATTTTTAACTTAGCATCTCAATGGCAGCCTAAATGCAGAATTCAACTCTAGTCAGGAATTCAGCATCATTCAATTAAATGATTTAAGAACTTCCTCTACAGCTGAGCAGGTTGTGTACACCTTTAATCCCAGCTCTTGAGTGGCAGAAGCAGACATACCTCAGTTGAATTAGAGGCCAGCATGGTCTACATAGAGAGTTCCATATCAGATATGGCTACATAGTTAGACCATATCTCCAAAGAAAAAGCGCTTGATTTACCACCTCAGTCCCAAAGTCTCCTTTAAGAACTCTGTATTCTTCCTCAAGTCACAGAGATAGACTGCTTTGGCCTTTAAATGATATGGCAAAAAGAAAAGAAGCAAATGGAAAATAATTGGTTGGGGTTTTGCTCCCATTGATTTGTACTTCTGGAAACGTGCTCATGGCTGTTTGAGAACATCAAGTGGGATAACCGCTCTTGAGGCATCAGGTCAAGTACACGAGACATTGGATACTCCTGCTTTCAGTATGGTGCACTAAATGAGGGAAGGATCCGACACTATTATAGCTCTTGCTTTGCCATCTCCTCTCTCATGCTGTTTAGAGGACAAATGAATTTAGAAAGATTTGGGATTGCGGGTATCTGGTCTATAATTATGTCTCTGTCTAGTTGTAAACTCTTTGTACCTTCACAAAGAAACATTCTCTGAAAGGATGGCTTTTAGTTCCCCACCGGTGTGCCATCGAATACTTCCATTTGTCAGCAGATCTGCTCTGAAATTGCACAAAAGACACACCCCAGTGTTGACAGCTCTGCCCTTGTCAGCTAACCACATCTGAGATATCCCAAGCTGAATATAGCACGAATGTTTTGACATTTTTGTCTTCTCTAAAAGGTCACCTCTGGCAATAATATGACTTATTTCTGCCCAGCAAGAGCTAGCTAGGTGAAAACTCACAGGTTTGGGTTCTCTTATTAACATGGGCCAGATCATGCCCTCCAACCTGTCACCCAGCTGACTCTAATTCCATCCATAGGATCCCCATTATTCTCACAAGCATGCAGTTTTATTCACACAAACTAGACTGTAAGTATATGCTGACTTACCTCTACTAACTTGGTTTGAGCATGTGTTTCACTTTTTATTTATAGTCTCTGGAAATTAGTTTCCAGAAAATCAACAATAATATATCAATAGAGTTAATGACGTAAAACACCCCTAAGTGGGTAATAATACTTTTTGTAGAGGGTCAATAGCTGCAATATGCAAGAGAAAGATACCTTCATAGAGACAGTAGCTTTATTTGGAAACATCTTTGTGCCTGTTAAAAACATGTTGGAAATGAAAAAGACAGCTTTTTCCTCGGTTTGTCAGCATCTCCTCTTGAAATCAATGGTGTATGCTTGAGCTCTTTCTGTGTGTGTCTGGAAGATTAATAGTTTTTATAATTATAAATATGGCTCCACAAATATGTACATTACAGAAACTTGAACCGCCATAAATTCTTGTTTGTATGGTAGGCATTCAAGCAAATCACTTCATATGTATTAATATACCCTGGGATCTGCTGGGAAATTGTTGTATTTCATTACTATTTACATCTTAGGCTCAGGCAAGGTATATATAGAAAAAAGGAAACAAAATGGATGAGTTTAGAGAGCTCAGCTATTCTATCAAGAACTGATCCTAGTTATTGCCAATCCAGAACTGTGAAAGGTAATAATGCAAATTTATGTGTCCTCTCTCTAACTCCTTTGTGCCTAGAAAGCCAAAACTTCTCGAATGATCTTATTATTTTATATTAAAATATATGAGATACATCTGAAGTGCTGCCAATAATTAGAAGATGATTATAAAATGGGATACCTACAACAGACTCATTTGAGTCCCAGGCTTTACCACCAAGTGCTTTAGGAAAATGATATATAGGCAAATAGGTAACCTAACCAGGTTATGAAATTAAAGGTTTACTTGGCACATAGTATGGGAGTTTTGAACCTATAATCCACATGGCTTATCCTTTGGGAGTCTGTGATGAAGTAGATGTTAGAACAAGCTGATCACTTCTTGGTGTGCAGGAAACAAAGAGGAAGACAACATCAGGACCAGAGTCCTAGTTCTTTTCAAGTGTTTCCACAATGACACAGAACCTCCTTTTAGGACACATATCTTAATCCAGTTCAGCACAACTTAGTTACCTGGTACTGATTCAAGGTTCTAGAGTCTGACAGTAAGCAGTTTAGTTTAGACATATTTATGTACAGTGCAATATTGGGAAAAATGTTTCCTGGTAGCAATTATCTCAATTCTATGTGTACAATAAAGCTTAGGGCTTGATTACATCAAACTATTTTGCAAAGTTAATGTAATCTCCACCATGAAGATGGGTTCTTAAGGACCTAGAATCTGGTGTAGTCTCAGTAGTATAGATAGCCTAGAGGGCATCAGGCTATAAAGCACATGTGATATTTCCACTAAGAATAATGTCTTACTTGGGGTCTTGATTGCTATGATAAAACACCATGATCAAAAGAAACCTGGGGGGGGGGAGGTTTACTTGGCTTATATACGGCCATTTCCTTATAATCCATCATTGAAGGAAATCAAGACAGGAACTCACACAGTATAGGAAAGTGGAGGGTAAAAGCTGATGTGGAGGACATGAAGTGGGGCTTACTGGCTTGCTCCCTCTAGTTTGCTCAAACTGCTTTCTTATAGAACCCAGGACCACCAGTCCAGGGATGGCACACCCCCCATGAGTTGGGTCCTCTCCCATCAATAATTATTAAGAAAACACCTTACCTCTGGATCTTATGGAGACATTTTCTCAATTTAGTTTCCCACATTTCAGATAATTCTAGCTTATGTTGACACAGAACTAGCCAGGGCATATGTGTTATATTGACTGAGAAGCAATGTTCAAGGTAAATGTATAGATAGGAAAATTTAGAATAAATACAATAGCCTGGGTGATTTTTGTGTGCCCTGGCTCTACAGATAGCACAGATCATCAGGCTGCTAATAACATCCACTCCTGGGCTTCTGTGCAGAAAACAGGTCTAGACATCCCCTCTATGGAAGAAATAAGCATGCATGCTTAATATTCCTGAATTCTTTGGTGCTTATCTATAAAAATGAGGACCATGGGCCCACTGAGTGACCCTGCTCACTTACATTTTTTAAAATAAATCCATCTAAATTCCTAAGATAGTCACTTTGCAAATGAGTTAAGACTACCTCCCATGATAACAATAATTACAATATTTATGTTTATATCTCTTATATGGGCATAGTGTGCCTGTAATTTAAAACAAACAGAAAATAGTTTAAGTGGCACACCCCTGGTGATTTAAAATACCACAGATCTGGAGCTCATGAGATGGCTCCCTACTTAAGATCACTTCCTGCTCTTGCAGAGAACTTAGATTTTGTTTCCTGATGCCGCACAGTAATTTATGCTGCCCATACCTCCATTTCCAGTAGATCTGCCACCTTCGGGTCTCTGAGGCATCAGACAAGCATATTGTGCAGATACATACATGCAGACAAAATATTCCTACACATAAAATGAAGATAAGCCAATCTTAAAATACCACAGATTCATTACCTTGAATTTCTAGAAGTCAATAACCTGCAAACATTCTCACTAGGCTAGAAGCTTCATGGCACCAAGATACCATACCTTTCTCGAAGCTCTCGGGAGAACCTGTCACGATTCTTCACTTGGCTGAAATAATTCATTCCCTTTTAGTTCTGACTCTGATGTCCTTGAGTCTGCTGGACGCTCTATCTCTGTCCTACAATCATTGGCCTCTTGGATTACGACTCCATCCTTTATCCTCCAAACTAGGGTGACAGGTAAAGTTCGTGTAATCATCCTGCTTCTCTTGCTTTTTTTGTCTGTCAGAAGTGTGTGTGTGTGTGTGTGTGTGTGTGTGTGTGTGTGTGTGTGTGTATGTGTGTGTGTTTCTTTCCATGTGACTGTGCATGTATATTCAGGATTCATGGGGGTCAGAAAAGAGCATTAAAATCTCAGAAGCTGAGTTATAGGTAGTTGTAAACTACCTGATGTAGGGGTTGGGAACTGGACTTGGGTCATCTGCAAAATCATTATACCCTTACCCAATGAACCATCTTGCTGACCCCTTTAGGCACATTTCTTTGGCTTGTCTACCATCTCACACTTACGTTTTGTAAGGTCGATGTGATTGAACTGGGCAATGGAGGGTTAGATCTCTAATTTTAAGGTCTGTTACTTCACTCTATTTACAAAGTCCCTCTTGCCATGTAGTATGATGTATTTCAGGTTTTCAGAAATTGGAAAGTGGGTGGCTTTGTGAAGGATTGGGAGAAAGGCTCTATTTTCCCTCAAGTCACCATTTACTATTTTGAATAACTTTACTTTCCTGGGAAGCTTAGCACATGCATATTGGACTCCTGTTCTTCTTAGCTGTATAGTTTGTATTGTTGTAAATTCAGTTTAAAATGATTCTGAAATGTTGTGTGAAGAGATGTGTTGTTGAGTTGATAAATCCTCTATTCTCTATTGCTGGATACTCTATATGAGAAAACACCAAGTGAAATCAAGAAAACGGATTCCCCTGTCCTCAGAGAAGTCATCACAGGAAACTTAACTGAGCTTCAGGAGATCTGTTCATCTCCATCATTTTCTCATGCTCCCTTCCCAGGATATAACTCCATCTCCCAACTGAGTACAATTCCCAAAGAAGTAAGTTATGAAGCATAAAGTTTGATCAAAATATGGGAGCTACAGTAATCTATGGGTATAAGGATAAGAATTGATATCACAGTTCATTACCATGATCATTTGCCATGTTAGTATTCGGTTCTCCACTAGGGCCTATGGTTTCAAGGATATGGCCCCATGCTCCAGTGGAGGGTCCCACAGCCATTCACATACAGTTCGCTTTTAATATACACATTGACATAAAAAAAAAACAGAATACATAAAGTTTGGAGGGGAAAGAAGTTGGCATAGAGGTGGAACAGGAATGGAGAAAAAAATACATTTGATGAAAACCCATTGTATGCAATTATGAAATTCCCAAATAATAAAAGAAATAATGAAAGAAAGTGATACTCTTTCTCTTCTCTCAAGCCACCTTCTCTGATCCCATGATTTCTTCTTGTGTATAGTGTGATAACCCTTGTGGTTAAATTCTTGTGTTAAATTATATTTCCCAATTCACCTCTCCCCAGTTGTGTTTCTGATTGCTATTTTAGACAACAGATTCCTGAGTAATTTTCTTTCATTATATTCCAATGAAAAAATAATTAAGAAAAAATGACCAACTCCTTAAAATCCCAATCATAGCTACCATTGGAACCCCAACTCCGTGTACCCTAGATAAGTAGTAAAGTATAACACTGTCTGGCCTGTGAAGGACAGGGAAGCTATAGAGCATGCTTAGGATATTGAATGCTAATTATTTTCCCCTTTGAAAATCCCTCCCATACCCTAACAGCTATGATGATAAAGCAGTGTCATTTTCATTGTTCATTTCCTAGTGCAGTAAGATAAACTATCATTTTGTCAGAGTCTTGATAGGAGAGAACAAAATCACTTGTTTTTCTGACTTAGGGTATAAATTAAGGACTATCCTTCAGTACAGGTATCTTGACCACAAACAGGGAGAGAAAGTATGTTATATTTCAGCTTTAGTTTTAAGTTCATGATCATAGCAATAATGCTTTTGTTAATTATTTTTTATTAGATATTTTCTTTATTTACATTTCAAATGCTATGGCAAAAGTCCCCTATACCCTCCCCCCCCCCCCCGCCCTACTCCCCCACTCACCTACTCCCACTTCTTGGTCCTGGAATTCCCCTGTACTGGGACATATAAAGTTTGCAAGACCAAAGGGCCTCTCTTCCCAATGATGGCCTACTAGGCCATCTTCTGCTACATATGCAGCTAGAGACACGAGCTCTGGAGGTACTGGTTACTACATATTGTTGTTTCACCTATAGGGTTGCAGACCCCTTCAGCTCCTTGGCTACATTCTCTAGCTTCTCCTCCATTGCGGGCCCTGTGTTCCATCCTATAGATGACTGTGAACATCCACTTCTGTATTTGCCAGGCACTGGCATAGCCTCACTCAAGACAGCTATATCAGGGTCCTTTCAACAAAATCTTCCAGGCATATGCAATAGTGTCTTTGAATATGTCATCAGAAAAGCAATTTTTCTAAGTAGGGGGCTTTGCCCAATTCATTAATTAGTTGTCCTTAAAAGATATTTACTATTTAAAGGTATTTATTTTCTTGAGAATGGGGTAGCTTAATTTTTATGTTGAATAATCAAAAGAACTACTAAAACAAATGATCAAATCATTTCTAGTTTCATTCTTCTGGGGAAAATACCTTAGAATAGTCAAATCACAGTGTGGACAGTTTGAACTTTTTTGACCCTTATAAATAGGTTAGTTGTTCTGGGGAGGATGACTATATATGAATCTTCTAGACTAGTCTAGAAACATCTGTTGCTAGAGTCAACATTAATAGAAATCTATGGAACTAAAGGGGTTTACATTAGTTACTTCTCGAGTAGCTTAACTAAATATCTCACAAAAGCAGCTTAAGAAAAGAAGGGCTCACAGGGCCCCCAATGGAGGAGCTAGAGAAAGTACCCAAGGAGCTAAAGGGGTCTGCAACCCTATAGGTGGAACAACAATATGAACTAACCAGTTCCCCCCGGAGCTCATGTCTCTAGCTGCATATGTATCAGAAGATGGCCTAGTCGGCCATCAGTGGAAAGAGATGGACTTGCCCATTGGACTTGCAAACTTTATATGCCCCAGTACAGGGGAACGCCAGGGCCAAAAAGTGGGAATGGGTGGATAGGGTAGTGGCGGGGGGGGGGGGTATGGGAGACTTTTGGGATAGCATTGGAAATGTAAATGAAGAAAATACCTATTTTTAAAAAAAAAAGAAAAGAAACAAAGGGTTTACTTTGGATCATGGCACGAAGTGTATTTGTCTTAATGGCAGAAGAATAGGCCCACAGTGGCTGAATCCTGTGGCAGCTACTACCTATACAGAACTAACCTAGATGCAGAAAAGCCTTGACTTGAACCCAAGCGAGGCTATAGCTCCCAAGGCCACAGCTTGTCATCTACATTTTCCAGCAAGACCTAAATTCCAAAAGACTTCCTATATATATAAGCACAATAGTGCCTCCATCTGAGAACAAATTGTTCAAATGCCTGTGGGGGAACATTCCACAAGAGAACCATGGTAAGCTGTTGGCTATCGCCACCTCTAGCCATATAGACATGTAATTTTTACTTAAATGTTACAGGGCTTAATAAAGTTCCACTAGCCTTGCACGTCCAAAGCCAAATGGAGCAACTCTCAACTCATGGTCATCCCAATCTGTTCATAATGATTCAGTATGCCAAACCAGTTGCTTCCGGAGCCTTTCTCTGTTTAAGTCACTAGATCCAGGTCCCAAATGTGAACAGTAGTCTGAGTTTACTTTTCCAGACATTCTTACTGGAAGCCCCATCCCTACTCCATTCCCTCAGATAGGGACTTAAGTCTAGCCCTGGATGCTTACAAGTAACTTCTCAAATGAAATATGAGCTATAACCCCTCCCCCACTGATTAATACACAGAACTGTGCTTGGAGCAACATTGCTGAATCTTCATGAGTTCAGCTGTGCTCTTTGTAAAAAGGCATCACAGTGATCTTGTAGACTGTTGCCCTTCCCTCACAGGAGAGACTGGGCAGGACCTTGAATACACACCTAAGTGTAGAGTCCTTCTCCTCACCTATTGTATGCAATTCTGCCCTAATTGCATGTTTATTCAGGGAGGAGTTAAAACTATCCAGGCTGGAAAGGATGAAGAGAAAGGGATTCATCCATGTGGCTATGGGAAATTCATGATTTATTCTGCGTCCAGTAGACCCTCTAGTATGGCTGGTATAAGGTCACTTACACTGTTCTGTAGATAAGCCAAATAAACCTATTTATTCAATCAGAGAGAACTCTGTCAGGATAGTTCATCAATTTTTTCTTGGGACTTGAAGGAGGAGTTGTTTATATCTTCAAGAAAGAGACTTTGGCAACACTAACCTACTCCCAATCCAAACAGCTGAATGTAAATCTCCCAGTTGTGAACATTCATAAATTTATTTTTCATTCATGAAAATGAATGCTGGCCCATGATAATTTTATAGCTGGATAGTAAATTTCCTATTGTTAAATGGGGAAGTAGGCTGAAGAGTTTTTTGATGGTAAAGCTTACATGTTCCCATTAGGCTGATTGTGAAGACCAAAGAGAAATCTTGGTCTTGTCTATTCTGGCAAAACAGAAAGAGTCAGGTCTGAGGATGGTATTGGATACATCTTCTAGCGACATGCATTGAATTATAAAGTACACAGCTGACTGGCCAACTGTATGTGCATTCTTATGGCTTGTTCAATTAGCACTCTCTTATTTGTATGTGGTGGATACTGGTAATCACTCTAGACAGCCTTCCCAGAGATAACAGCAAGTAAGATGTAGCAAGGTCTGAACAAGGAACCAAAAAGGATGTGCTGAAGAACATGCAAAGTCTAACATTCTCATTAATAGCAAATGTGTTCCTGATTGATTGTGTGGTATTCTGTGATGGAACCTTTTTGCTGACTGAGTGAGACAGGAGAACCTCTATCTCAGCAGGCAGTCTTTCATTGGAAATCATGCTCTTCATATAATCCTTAACACATTGACACCTATATATTAGAACACTAAGTGGCTTCTTGAAAGGGCCTGAATCCTTTTTGCTTCTGTAAGGAGCTAAAATCGAAGTTAGTAGTCAGATATGGAATTGGTGTGTGTATTTCTGGGTAGGTAATTTTTTTCATTAATGATATAGATCTCCTCATTTGTAGATACTAGCTGTCTGTGATTCAATCAACAGTGTCAGATGTGGGGGACAGAAGAAGACCCACAGCTCCCTCTTTCTCTTTCTCTCTTTCTCTTCCTCTCCCTCTCCCTCTGTCTCTTCCTCTTCCTTCCCCCACTCTATGATCACTGTCATTATTACACAAATGAATGTCATTGCCACTTGAGGCCACAGTGATAAAAGGAAAATTGAGCAGGAGACTAGACTAAACTGGGTTTCTTTGTAGTCATTATATGACAGCTCTGTAGCTAAACCTTTGGCTATGTTACAGCTACCTCACAACTTTCAATGTCTAGCATCTCATTGGATTTTAGAGTATCTGGGACCACTTTGATAATGAAACTGTCAAGATTCAGGGACTAGCAATGCAATGCTGTCTTCTACCAACCTCTGCTTTGTATCTAAATTTGTTTTTAAAAATATCAGGCTCTACTGTCCTCAGTGACACCATTTTGCAAAATAATATTACCAATGATCATTCCAGACAAGTCTGCTTCTCCCACCTTACTTACCCTTTCTGAAAGATAGAGAAAAACTTAGTAAATCCACATTAATGGTATATGCTGGCATCCATATACAGTGGCCTCAGGGCAACTGTTCAAATGGTTGGCTCTTATGTAAGAAAAATTAGTTCATTATCAACCCTGAAATTTGCTGCTCACTGAATCTATCTCTTACATGGGACCAATAAAGCTTCCATGAAGCCCATCATTGTCTAATTTGTACCTAGAACATTAGCAGGTATGATTGACAGACTTGGCTATTGTTGCTCTTTTTCTTTGTATATATTTGTGTGTGCAGGTGCAACCTTGCATGTTTGTGCCACTCTCTCTTTCTCTGTCTGTCTCTGTCTCTCTGTCTCTGTCTCTCTATCTCTGTCTCTCTCTTTCTCTGTCTGTCTCTGTCTCTCTGTCTCTGTCTGTCTCTGTCTCTGTCTCTGTCTCTGTCTCTCTCTGTCTCTCTCTCTCTCTCTATCTCTCTGTGTGTGTATGTGTGTGTGTGTGTGTGTGTGTGTGTGTGTGTATGTAGTTTTCTGACACTGAGTTTCTTACTAAACCTGTTGTGGAATTCTGCTATGCCAACTGCCCAGAGATCCAGATATGTTCTTTTCTATCTCCCTAGTGCTAGAATTATAAGCATGTCTGGATTTTTTTATTGGTTCTGGCGATTGGACTCAGATCTTCACACTTACCCAACAAGTGTGTTACTGAGTGCATCATTTCCTGAGAGTTCTGCTACTTTTTTCTCAAACATAAATGAATTGTGTCATTCCCTGTACCAATCCTGTCAAAACTTTGGACACCAGTACACACTCCCTGCCTTCTCTCCCTTCCCCTCCACCTTGTTTCACTTTCCACACCTATGTTGGCTTTTTTTTTCCTCACAGGCCTGCTCGAGTGCTCCATCTGTGGCTTTCTCTCTGATCCTTCTTGTATATGTTCCTATGTGCACAACCCCTTCTATATTGCTGTACACACTCCCTTTCCGAGCACCTCCTTCCTGAACCTCCCTGATGGAACCCTCCCTCCCTTTTGCCATGTAGACATAGATTCTTTAACTTCTACCAGGAAATTCTGCAAAGACATATCATAGAGATAAGCACCATGTAGATATTTGGCAATGAAGTTGAGTGGCTGTAAAATCTCAGATCCCTCCTCTGGAACCAATTTTGCTTTCACCAGAGAATACTGAAATAGGATTAGAGATGACAGAAACCGCCAGCCTATATGTAAGGTATGTATTCAACAGAACAAGATACCTGGCTGCCTTTAGCACATCAGCTATAGATAGATAGATAGATAGATAGATAGATAGATAGATAGATAGATAGATAGATAGATAGATAGATAGATAGACAGACAGATATGAGAGATATATATGATAAAGACATGTAGACACATAGAAATAGATATACTATTCAATGACTTTTCAAAATCATTATTTTCAACAATGCAGACAGAAGTACTTAGCTTAAGGGAACAGATTTAATTACCTGTGTTAGGTGGCTTCTTCAGGAAGGACCACTGCCAGCTTGTATCACTTTAGGATGCTCCACATCTCATTTTTATTATATCTTTCTGAAATATGTCTTTGTTCTTTGGGTTCCTTTGTTTGTTTCTACCTCATTGTAATGCACATAAAAAGAAATCCTGTACACTTTTCTAGAATTTAAGCCTTTTGTAGCTTTATTTGAATATTCTATATCCCTTCTTTCAGTCATTTCTCATGAACTTGCAAAATTCCTTCCTCACTCACACCGAAGTCTGAGCTTTCTAATTGAAAGTTAAAAATAATATGGACATGCCTTAGCACACATCAACTTCTACTGTAGTTTCTAAAAGAGATGTTGTTAACTTAACTAATGGTAACTAGCACAGAGTTTGACTTGGCTACATGCACCTTCCCTTTCTCACATGTCAGAGACGATAATGTCATTAATATGAAAAAAAATACCACTCTCCATACTAAAGCAAATGGCAACTTGGTCTTCCTTGCTTATCTGTTGAGCTTACGTGTCCCTCATGGTCACGCATGTTTCTCCTGCTCACATAACCTCATCCTCACAGCATGTTCAGTAAACATGAAATTGCAGCCTTAATCTTTTCTATGCCAGCAAGAGAGAAAGTTGCAGAATCAGTGGCCTGCAGAAGGACCATATGTTTCTGTCCTTTCATGGATGGTTTCTCTGCTGAGCAGTGGGAAAGATACTGACTGGGTAATTGTTCATAGCATTAAAGTTTTATGTTGGTCAATGTATCAAGGAGACATGTATTTTTTTTAGCTGAGAGATGAATGTGAAGTTTTGAGAAGGAGGGGGCGATAACGAAATATGGGGACTTGCCAGGGAATCTTATTACTGGTGATCTTGCTTTTGACAAGCTGACATGGTTCTAAACCTTTAATAATTAGTAAGTTTAGTAATAAATAGTGAAGTGGTATAGTCATCAGCTCTAGCTAAAGGCTGGTCCTGAAATTCACCTGTCGAATGCAATCCATAGACCCTGGAATAGCTAGAAACATTCTAGGGCATCTAATGCTAACTCCTGGGAATAGATTTCAGAGCCACCATAAGCATAACGTAACAGGAAAGATTTTTCTCTCTTAATATTTACAATATTACTAGTAGAAAACAAGGGTTGACTCAACTCAACCTAACTTTCCAAGGCATTTAGAGACCTTTAAATGGATAGTGTTGTTTTATTCCATTGGCTTTTTGGGTCTTCCCCCCCGCCCCCAGGCTTGTAAAACCTTCTTCAATGCCCTTATACAATGGCACTGGGACTTTATGGTAGATATCAGAAGTCAACACACAGCCTAGAAAGTCCAGCAAGCCACTCAGAAATTGATGAATATGTATATAAGGAAATGATATCAACACTGCCCTTACCCATATCCTCCCCCCCCCATAACAAAGCAGCATCTAGGATCTTTATCTGAGAGGTGGTCCTAGAAAACATATAAAGCAGACCAGTGAGTCCAGAAAAAGAAAGAGGCCCCTATAGAGTATAGGGAAACATTTGTTGGGATGGGCACTCAGAAGTGGGTCCTTCAAGAGACTAAGAGTATCTAATTCAGCCTAAGTATTGTAGGAAAGAAGCTGGTGGAACTTCCCTAAAGTCCCATGCCTTTGCATATTAAGACATAAGCCTTGCAGGCAATCTCCACAGAATTCATACCAACACTGCCAAAAAATACTCTCAGGTAGGGTCACAATGCCATGCCAATGGTTGCTATTGAGTATCTCAACAAGTACTAAGTATATATACCAGGAAACAACCAAAGTGGCCTGAAGAGACATGAGCATACAGTGCCTTCTAATCCTTCAAACGTTTCCATCCCAGAGAGTCGATGTTGCTTATACAGAAAAATATGGATCATTACTAAACTACAGGGACATCTGCAGCAAGAATAAGTAATAATTCTAAAGTTTTCAACCACATATTTTAAGCCTGTCACCACAGAACCTGCTAGTTTGTTTAGTGCTCATCACTCACATACTACATAGGTGCTATCGTTCATTTTTCAGTTGGGGAACTCACAGTCCTCAATGGTTTGTTGAAGTCTTTCAGATAATAAGTTGGGAGTAAGGAATGAGTCCAATAGTCTTACTCTAGATTCTGCATTCAAAACAACTCTGAATAGTTCCTGGGAATATCCCTATGCGCAAAAGAGGAAAATATTGGCCAAAATGATATTTATGCCCCCATAAAAGTTAACTAAGTCTAAGCTTTATTTTTACTTTACCACTCAGGTAAATTATGTGATGCCCGGATAAGCCCTAACAAACAAATGACTTGACATTTTTCTTCATTGAGACCCTGCCCATTCATTTGCAGTGCACAATGGAGCCCATACTTGTCAGCCACAGATGCAATCATCAGTCAAGTGAGGTGACTGAAGGTCTCCTGTGTGCGAGAGCTTTGTTCTCAGAGCTGTTGGGAGTCTCAGGGAGAGTGGGGGAGACAGCCCCATCCATCACAGAGTCTAAGCAGGCAGTACAGATGCTCAGCGTTATCCACCTAAGTGGCAGAAATGAAAACTAAGCATGTGCATGTCAGAGAGGCCCTGCCAGGGATCAGAGCTGGGTTCTTCCCCCACTTAGCTTCACGTTTTCTTGGTACTAACTGATGCAAGTGCGGATTTAGTTTAACCTCTTAGGAAAAGAAAGTCACAAGGAGGGCAAGAGTGGGAATAAGTGTGAGTCCTATACTTATCTTCCACAGCTAGAATAAAGCTATTATCTCTTTGGTTTCAGCTGCTATGATAAGATACCTTGATGGGGAAGTCACAGGGGCAGAAACTGGAGAGAATTAGTCACATTACAACTACAGTCAAGAGCAGAGGTCAGTGAGCTAACCCACGCATGCTCAGCCTGCTCTCTCCTCATGCCTGGTATTGCTCAGCCTGATCGCTACTTGGTCCACACCTGGAACCGAAGTCCAGCAAATACTGTCCATACTGGTCTGGTCTTTCTATACCAATAAACATAATAAAAAGAATTCCTCATAGATATTCCTAGAGGTGTGACTTCCCCACAGTCTTATCCGTAAGCCAACTGATGCACAAGTTGTTTTTCAATTGATGCTCCCTCTTCCAATAGGACTATAGCTTGTATCAGGTTGACAAAAATCCCAGAAGCATAAACAAGGAAGGCAAGACTGTGGAAAAGTTAGTTAACTCAGTTCTGCTACCAAATTCCTCTAGTTTGGCGATGTATCACAGATTAACTAAAATGGAGGAACTTTACAAAATGTCATGACCCTGGCAAGGGTGAGTGTAATGATGAAGCGATCTAGAGAGGTTCTTCTGTTTGTTTTAATGGCCTTATCATAATAAGGATTTGGATGCCAGAATTTAGATGTCTCACTCCACTCTCTCCAGTTGTTCAATATTCTGAAATCCATTTCTTTAAAAAGCATTTGTATTTCTTTCCAGAAAAAAGCACTGCCTAATACCTAGTAAAGTTGACCAGGATAGATATCAAATAAGGCTTCTTCAGCTACAGATGACAATGTAAGACATACCAACTCTAATATATCCAATACATGATGATTATACTCACATACACATATCTATATACACACACACTTATTCGATTGAGGTCTCTAAAAACAAGCACATTTTATAGCGCAACTGACACAGAACACACATACACATGGAAAAGGATCCATTTCCTGTTTTTCATTGGTTTGAGTGGTGTTGGTTTTGAATGTCAGCCATGTTCTCCCTTTCTCTCATCTCTCCCTCCACTACTGCCACCATCTGTCAAACAGCTAATGTAACTGGCTTCACATAACCTACAGTATTCATGACAACTTGCATTGTTCATGTTGCTTTTCTTCCATTTTACAACTGTGCCTCAGAAAATAAATGCAAAGCATAGATTAGTACTTGCTGGTCCATAGGACTCAGAGTCAGGACTTGGGTCTCTACTCTGATGTATAGTGCTGTTGCAACTACAGCCTCTGTCCATCAGTCTGATGCTGCTGGCAGCTCTGTAGCTTGCTGTGCCGTTCTGATCATTTAGCCAGGTGCTTTAGGAAGAATGTATAGATGCTTGGGAGTATGAGTCATAAATATGTATATAAAATATTGCCTGAGTACATTATAATTTAATTAGTGCTCTACTATGTGTTATGAATAAGTGTTCTTCATGTAATTATTTACTGGGCTTTATGCACTCAAACTTAACTTGAAGATTATTTCAGGGGGCTGGAATGACAGCTCATTGGTTAAGAATTCTCATGAGGAGTAACCAGTTTCAGGTCCTGGCACCACACCAGAGCTCATAACTGTCTGTACCTCTAGTTACTGGGCACAACTCCAGTTTTTAGCACATCATGTTGGCTAACTAGAAAATGGCTTGCTGCATAAACAGTTAGATCCTTCTAAACCTGGAAATCTAAAACTGAATTTAGGACCTAGTATAGTATATTTGTATTTATTGTCTTGGACTAAAATCCACAATGTTTCTTGTAACATGATCTAGTTTATATGTTACTTTTCTGTAGCGTGTGATGAAAGAACATGCACAAGACAACTTAAGGAAGCATTTATGGATGCTTATGGCTCTAGAGGAGAACAATCTATCCATTATTGTGAGGAAGCATGCCAATAAGCTCAGGGTTAATGGGAAGAGCGGGAAACAGAGCTCATGTCTTCAAACACAAGCACAAAGCAGGAAAGGTGAACTAGAAATGGTTAGGGCTTTAAACTCCAACTTTATGTCTAATAACATTCTTCCTTCAGCAAGGCTGTATCTACTACACAGTGTCATCAACTGAAGACTATGTCTTAAAATACCTGAACCTATGGCAGGCATTTCTCACTGTCTTACCACTCAGTTTTAATGACATAGTATAGGAGTGCCAGTAGTAACTGTTAATATTTTATACATATAAGTTTTATGTATATGTTTTATACATAAGTGTCTACTAAACTTTTATTACTTACTTTTGAAAAAAAGACCAATTTTCAAAGGGTTTCAAAAATCATAATACACATAGTTGCTATGTAAGCAATAAGATTCAGTTATTTTTTTGTGACCTGTTTGAAATATGGACAGATGTTTCTGAAATGATATTATGGGTGGGTGTGTTCTGGTGCCACAAATACATTTATTATAACGTTCAAAATCCACAGCTCTATTTGGTGGAGGGGAGCATTTTAAAGAAAAGAAACAAATCTAAAACAAAAGTAAAGTTTTAAATAAAAATTTGCAAGCAATTAAAACATATATGTTGAATTGTATACCTAAATTCATAAATTGAATTCTATGATACTTAGAATTCACTTCAACCCTGGACTTTGTGGAATTCCACCAATGAGATATATTCCCAGGACCTAAATGGTATATAGTTTTATTATTTGTTGTATTAGTGTTTGTGCACTATGAATATGTGTGGTAACATATATAAAAGCACATGTAGAAGTTAGAGAACACATTTAAGGTGTCCATTCTCTCCTTCTGCATTTTCATGGAGTCTGGTGATCAAACAGACATCATTGGACTTAAGCAGCAAGCCCCTTTACCTGCTGAACCATATTGTACAATCTTTGAACCATATTGTATACTCTTAAATGGTTTTGATGGCTCCAAATGTTCTTATTTCAGATAGCAGCAAGGCTTTGATATTCTAATAATAAGTTTTTGATCCATGATTACCTATGTGTCATTATTAACAAAGCTTGTCTAATATCCTAGTTAATACATCCAAAAACCTTAGAAATTTCTTAGTGTATGCAAAGTTACCACCTTAAGTATACCAAATGATAATGCTAATAATTATTAAAAATATCTTACATGGCTAAAGAAACACACTCACACGCTCACTGGCTTGTTTTTTTATAATTTTGGATGGGTGAATTATTTTGTGTGTTTTTTAATTCTTTCTGTTTTCCATTTACTTTGGGGAAATGTCAAAGAAAATGACTTGATAGGCTATCTAAGAATGGGATGGACTTCTCTCTTTAACATTTCGAATTCCTTATCATTTCTGAGAGACATTTGCTGGTTCTCTATACCATTGATGCAGGATCCCAGGAAGGAAGGCATAGGAATTCCCAGCCTGTGATTGATAGTTGGGTATGCTGGTCTTCTTTAACTCTGCATTCTGTGAGAAGGATCTATGAATCCTGGTCACTATGAGAAGTGATGAACATTAGAGATAGGTTTAGGATGGAATTAGATACCACCTAGATGATGAATAGGTATATGATCTTGAACAAGTCATCTTTTCTCTATTGGTTTCTTTACTTGAAAAGTAAAGATGATAGTGAAGAGAAAGTACTATTCATTATAGAAATCCTATGTGGTATTTAGAACATGCTAAGACTGTTGCAAATTCCAGAATGACAAGCACATTTTCTCACTGAGATTTCTAAAAATATCTTCTGATTTTTCTTAGGAAAGATGTGAGTGGGCACCAAAACAATGATAGTAGGGTCATAAGATGGTTTGTAGTATGTTGGATTACATTGGTTGGTTTTTAATGCTGAACCATCCTTCCCTAAAATACAGTTGGGTGTATATGGTTGAATTCTATTTTCTATTCCTTAAGGAGAGTTTTGAATACAAATTAACAATGAATATGTGTCTATTAGATTTCATAACAGAGCAACACTGGCTTCCTACAATAAGTTTATGTTTTTTCCTGTTCTGTTTTCTAACAGAGACTTAATAAAAAAGGTAAATCCTTACATGGTTGATGAAAGTCTCAAAAGGAGCCACCAGACCCTAAAGCATTTACAACGTGTTTAAAATTTAAGATTGACTTTATGGTTAACAGGTCATTCTGGTTGTCTCTTTTATCTTGATAGAATTCAGGTAGACTATGATTTTTCTTTCTTGTTTTTGTTTTATTAAGTTGCTGGATTAATGGATTCATTATGTAGTGGTTGGCCATAAGTGATTGTCTTTTTTATAGTTGGGTGTTTGTTATTTGTGCTTTTGTTATCATCAGTTTTAACAGAAGATCATCATTATTACTTTGAAAAACCATATTTTTCATTCGTTTCTACTCATGATACTTTGTATATCCTTCCTCTTGCTTTGGGTTAATTATTGCCTTCTTTCTTCCTGGTTTCTTTAACTTTAAACCTGGGTAATTCTTTGGAAATCTTTCCCCGTATTTTTAAAAGATGTGTGTATTTTATTTTCTTTATTTGGATGTATTGCCTTGATGCATGCACGTGTGACACATGAGTACAGTGCATGCCGAGCTCAGAAGAGGGGATCAGATCTCCTAGAACTGGAGTTACAGATGAATCTGAGTCAACCATCTGAGTGCTAGGAATCAAGCCCAGGTCCTCTGCAGGAGCAGCCAGTACTCTTACCTACTGAAACTTCTCTCAAGCCTGTATCTCTTGGATTCAATGGAGATGGTCATGTCTACATTTCCCTGTCACTCCTAATTTAGTTGCATCCTACAGTTGAAATATATTTCTTTGATCTCATGTCTTCTTCGTGTGTGGTATATATGTGTAGTGCATAGGTTTGCATGTACAGTAGGGCAGGATAGACTATATGTCTTCCTCGTTCACTATCTACCTTATTGACTAGAGATGGAGACTCGTTGTGAATTGGAAGCTTTCCATTTTGGCTAGGCTCACTTGCCAAGGAATTCTCAGCATCTGCCTGTGTCTGACTTCCCAATGCTGGGGTTATGGGGATATGCAGTCAAACCTAGCGTTTAACACAGATGCTGGGAATTGGAACTCAAGTTCTCAAGTGAACAGAATGAGTCTTCTTGCTCACTCTCCAGATTAATTTGTATTCACTTTCATGCTAGTTTACTTTGCTCTTAGATATTCTCTTTAGATTATGTAGAATTGTCTTGCTTTCCTCATATAGATTTTCTGTTGTCTTTCTGCCATTGATTTCCTGTTAAGAGTGTTGTTCTTGGGCAGTATCTATTATTTCAATTACACTACATTTGTTCAGTTTTGCTTATAGATAGAGGACTATGCTCTATCTTAGCTAATATTCTTTGGCTGTTTAGAAATGTTTGCATTTCTGATATGTTAGGATAATACACACATGCACATTGCATGCTTACACATGTGCACCTGCACATATACACACACGTGCATATAAGCCCACATACTCACATATATGTTTTCTCACATGTTTTTCTTATAACATTTTAGTAATAGTTTTGGCTCAGATATCCACTTTATCATATATTAAAATCTAGTCCCTTTAAAAAATTTTTGCATGGTGTCTCTTTCCTCATCCCTTTTTCTTTGATCTTACTTATGAAGTACAATTTAAAGTAAATTGCTCATTCAAAATGCATACTTGGGCTATATTGATTGTCCTCTACTCTGGCAATTGCTCTTTTGATTCATGGTTTGAATATCTACATTCAGGATAATTGAAAGTCAGTGCTACAGCTTCTTGTTTTCTTACTGCTTCTCTGATATTTGTTCTTCTATTTCTTTTGATGCTGCCTTTTAGGCTATGTAAACACATTTTAGAGTTCTTTTATGACTGATATTTGGTATGTTTGAAGGCATCTATCTATTTTGGCAATGTCTCTTATTGGTATCTTAATATATGTATCGAGACCCTCAACTCAGTTCAATGTTTTTCTCCTTCAGTAAATCATAGAAGCCTCAGTTCTGGTTGGAACCTCTTACCTCACCTCTTTTTATTGTCCTTCATTATCTTAGGTAACAAACAGTACACCATTTTTAGTGTCAATCACAGTATGTGATTTAAGAAACATCTGAGGATAATGTTAGATTGAGTGGTTTATTCCAGTGAGGGAGTTTTATAGGACCTGTCATTCTTCAAAATTGGCAATTATCATCTGTAAACGTTTGGGTGCTATTGTCCTTCGGGCTTTCATTCTTTCAAAGAGGAACCTTCCATAGGAAACACATCATTTCTGTCAAGTTTTGGAAAATGTATTTCTTTGGTTTTTCTTTTGTTTTGTTTTGTTTTGTTTTGTTTTTGAATTTTAGTTTCCAAATATTTAGCTATGCTGTTCATTTGTTTGAGTTAGCCCTGCTGGAAGTTAGTTAATATTCTTAAGTGTATAGCTTGTCTCTTTCTCCAATTTTGGAGAGATTTCAGCCATTATTACATAAAATTCTCTTCAGCTTCAGCTTCCTCCTCATTTCCTCTGGTAGTATATTATACATACTGCTTATCTCTTGTTCTCACCACACAGGAAACTATTCATTTTATCCAGACAACTTCTCATCTTTTGTTCCATCTTATTCATGATTTCTCAAGTTTATTCATCATATCCTCTGTTATATCCAGTCTCCTATTGCTCACATTCAGATTATTTAAGTTTTGTTGTTGTTTTTTTTTTAATTTCAGTTGTATCATATCCATTTGTCTTTTTTATAACCTACTCTTTTCTTTATAAGATTGTTAAAGTATTTTTCATTTGTTTTGAGAGCTTCCATAATTGATGACTGAATCATTTTAATAATGACTGCTTTAAACTTTTGTCAGATGAATCCCACAGCTGATTCAGAAATGATATCATCGGTTTTCTTTTGTCACTTCTGTTTGGCTTGTTGGTTTTGTTTGTTTCTTTGTTTGTTTGTATGAGAAAAGATCAAATTATGTAGCCTAAGTTGGTCTAGAACTCACTCTATTGACTCAAGGAAATTTGCCTTTCTCTACCTCCTGGGTGCTAGAGAGTGTTGCATTGTTTCTTAGTGTCATGTGTAAATGAATATTCATCTATACTCTAGAAAGGATTATCTTTCATTAGCATATGGTTACTCTACTCCATTATATCCAGCTAAAAGAGTCAGATGATGATATTTGCACCCAAACAATGCACAGAAACAGTTGATCCCTGTTGTTGAATTAGGAAAAGCTGATAGAAGATGAGGAGAAGGGCAATACTGTAGGAGGACTAGTAGTCTCAATTAATTTGGACCCCCAAGATCTCTCAAACACTGGAACACCAAACAGACAGCATACATCACCTGATATAAGGTCCCCAACACACATACAGTAGAGGACTTCTCAGTCTGTGTCAACTCAGATATGATACACTTAATCCTCAAGAGACTGGATGGCCCAGGAAGTTTGGAGGTCAGGTGGGGTGAAGAGTGGAGACATCCACCTTGAGACAGGAGGCTGGGGAGGAGGTATGGGATGAGAAACAGTCAGAGGGTGGATGGAGGGAAATAAAATATGGACTGTAAAAATTTTAATTTGAAAATATAAAAAAAAAAAGACAAGAAAAATGTGAGTGATAGTGTGCTTGAACACTGCCCCTAGCTCTTGCTGATATTTAGGAAAGTTATGGACTCTTTTAGGATGAGCAGCCTTGCTATAAAACGTAATTTCACTGAGAGCAATGTTTACTCACACATCTTCTAGTTCATTCTCTCTCTTCCTTTCTCTCTTTCTCTCTGATTCTTTTTTTTTTTTATTGGATATTTTCTTTATTTACATTTCAAGTGTTATCCCCTTCCTGGTTTCCCCCCTCCCTGAATCCCCTACCCCATTCTCTCTCCCCCTGCTTTTCTATGAGGGTGTTGCTCCATGCAACCACCCACTCCCACCTCCCTGCCCTCGATTCCCCTACACTGGGACATCTATCGATTCTTCACAGGGCCAAGAACCTCTCCTCCCATTGATTCCTGACAAGGCCATCCTCTGCTATATATGCAGCTGGAGCCATGTGGAGTCTGGTTGGTTGATATTGTTCCTCCTCCTATGGCATTGCAAACCCCTTCAACTCCTTCAGTCTTTCTCTAACTCCTCTACTGGGGACCCCACACTCAGTCCAATAGTTGGCTTCAAGCATCTGCCTCTGTATTTATAAGGCTTTGGCAGGGCCTCTCAAGATACAGCTATATCAGGCTCTTATCAGCATGCACTTCTTGGCATCCACAATAGTTTCTGGGTTTGGTAAATGTATATGGGATGAATCCCCAGGACAGTCTCTGGGTGGCCTTTCCTTCACTCTCTGCTCTATACTTTATCTCCATATATGATCCTGAGAGTATTTTGTTTTCCTTCTAAGAAGGACTGAAGCACCTATATTTTGGTCTTCCTTCTTCTTAAGCTTCATGTGGTCTGTGAATTGTACCTTGAATATTTGGAGCTTTTGGACTAATATTCACTTATCAGTGAGTAAATACCATGTGTGTTCTTTTGTGATTGGGTTACCTCACTTAGGATGGTGTTTTCTAGTTCCATCCATTTGCCTAAGAATTTCATGAGTTCATTGTTTTTAATAGCTGAGTAGTACTCCATTGTGTAAATGTACCACATTAGCTGTATCCATTCCTTTGTTGAAAGATATCTGGAATGTTGAAGGGTTCTTTCCAGTTTCTGGCTATTATAAATAAGGTTGCTATGAACATAGTGGAGCATGTGTCCTTATTACATGTTAGAGCATCTTCTGGGTATATGCCCAGGAGTGATATAGCTTGGTGCTCAGGTAGTACTATGTCCAATTTTCTGAGGAAACACTAATCTGATTTCCAGAGTGGTTGTATCCAATCATCAATGGAGGGGTGTTCCTCTTTCTCCACATCCTTACCAGCATCTGCTGTTATGAGGTTTGATCTTAGTTATTCTGACTGGTGTGAGATGGAATCTCAGGGTTGTTTTGATTTGCATTTCCCTGATGATTAGGGATGTTGAACATTTCTTTAGGTGCTTCTCAACATTTCAATATTCCTCAAAAAATTGAAAATTTATTGTTCGATTCTTACCCCATTTTTAAAATGGTTATTTGATTTTCAGGAGTTTAACTTCTTGAGTTCTTTGTATATAATGGAATTTGCTCTCTATCGAATGTAGGATTGGTAAAGATCTTTTTCCCAATCTGTTGGTTTTCATTCCCAAAAATTCCACCAGTGAACTCCTAAACCTGATAAACAACTTCAGCAAAGTGGCCGGATATAAAATTAACTCAAACAACTCAGTAGCATTCCTCTACTCAATGGATAAACAGGCAGAGAAAGAAGTTAGGGAAATGAAACCCTTCACAATGGTCCCAAATATTATTACATACCTTGTTATGACTCTATCCAAGCAAGTGAAAGATCTGTATGAAAAGAACTTCAAGTCTCTGAAGAAAGAAATTGAAGAAGATCTCAGAAGTTGGAAAGATCTCCCATGCTCATGGATTGTCAGGATTAATATAGTAAAAATGGTCATCTTGCTGAAAGCAATCTACAGATTCAATGCAATCCCCATCAAACTTCTAACTCAACTCTCCATAGAGTTAGAAAAAACAATTTGGAAATTCATTTTGAATAACAAAAACAAAAACAAACACAAACACAAACAAACAAACAAACAAACAAACAAACAAAAAAACAGGATAGCAAAAACCATTCTCAACAATAAAGAACTTCTGGGAAAATCACCATCCCTGACCTCAAGCTGTACTACAGAGCAATAGTGAAAAAAACTGCATGGTATTGGTACAATGACAGGCAGGTAGATTAATGGAGTAGAATAGAAGACCCAGAAATAAAACCAGATACCTATGGTCACTTGATCTTTGATGAAGGAGCTAAAACTATTCGGGGGGGGGGGGGCGACGACAATATTTTTAACAAATGGTGCTGGTTCAACTGGTAGTCAGCATGTAGAAAAATGCAAATCGACACATTCTCATCTCCTTGTACAAAGCTCAAGTCCAAGTGCATCAAGAACCTACACATAAAACCAGATACACTGAATCTAATAGTAGAGAAAGTTGGGGGGAAGTCTCAAACACATGGGCAAAGCGGAAAAGTTCCTGAACAGAACACCAATGGCTTATATTCTAAGATCAAGAATCAGCAAATGGGACCTCATAAAATTGCAAAGTTTCTGTAAGGCAAAGGACACTTTCTCTCTGATTCTTATGTGACAAAATATGATCAAGGTGCTACCTTCTGCAACTGTCCTCTGCTATGTCTTCTTCACCATTATGGACTCAACCGCTGAAACCATTAGCCAAAATAACCTTGTATTTCTGTAAGTTGCTTTTGGTCATGGTATTTTATCATAGCAACAGAAGTGTAAATAGCATGATATTGGGACTTACATTCCTTTTGCCATTTTAATAGCAATTAAGTATTAAGAGCATTTGGAGACTTTTTGTTGGTTCTGTTGATCAACCTTGAGTGATTACTAGTAGCTGATGTGATACATGAGGTTTCCCACACAAAGCTCCTGTGCTGATTGGTTTTGTGTCAACTTGACAGAAGCTGGATTTATCACAGAGAGAGGAGTTTCAGTTGGGGAAATACATCCATGAGATCCAGCTGTAAGGTACTTTCTCAATTAGTGATCAAGCGGGGAGTGCTCCTTGTAGGTGGTACTGAAAGATCCTGACAGAATGTAAAAGGTCACAGAATCCCTGAAATTGGCAAGATAGATGTCACTGTTAGCAAAACTAGCTTCACTGATTTAGAAAAATAGAGGCATACAATGCTCTGGCCACTCTTTGAACCCATGTGTCTGCCAATGTTTTGACTGTTCCTTGAACCCATGTGTGTGCCCACTGATGAAGCCCATTGCCAGGTGTTTGTGATATTGGTTGCTGAGAAAGAGTCAGAAAATCTCCCCAGCAACCACAGCTCAGCCAATCCTGAGTTGCTACACCTGCACCAGACTCTTTCCTTGTACCCCTCCCATACCCATTTCTTGAGAATAGACATTGTTTAGATCTGGAAATCCCCTACTCTCCCCCTTCTCCTTTCTCCCCTGAGTGCCTATAAAAACTGGGACTTCTTTCCCCACAAGGTCGACTCCTCTACCCCTGCATGGGATATGAGTCATCCCCAGAGCTCTGGCTTTCCCCGAATAAAGCCTCATGTGGTTTACATCAAGCTGGGTCTATCGTGAGTTCTTGAGTGTCCGCTATTGTCCTGAGGCCTGAGTGAGGGGCTCCTTTCAGAGTCTTTCACTACCATCTCTGGGCTGGTAGTCTTGGGTTCTATAAGAAAGCAAGCTGAGCAAGCCAGGGGAAGCAAGCCACCATAGCCTCTGCATCAGTTCGTGCTTCCTGACTTGCTTGACTTCCAGTCTTGACTTCCTTTGCTGATGAACAGCAGTGTGGATGTGTAAGTTGAATACATCATTTCCTCTCCAACTTCTTCTTGGTCATGATGTTTGCACAGGAATAGAAACCCTGACTACAACAGCTCCTGTGTATCTGGGTGGATAACTGATTCATGGATTCCTCCTATTTGTCAATCAACTTTATTTTCCTAAGTGAAGAAGAAAGGAAATGGGAAAGTCTTAGGGCTATAGACACAAAGAGGGTTGTGACCCTTCGTTCTTGCTGTTGCTGAGTCCCTCATTTACTTCCTCGGTGACTCTCTGATAAAGTAAAGGGTTCACCTTCCAGAGTGAATGAAGCTCAGTACTGATGTATCTCTCATGGGAAATTGGAATTCCATCCTGTTGTAGAGTCTCTACATGTTAAAAGAATGCTTCTCATATACAGAAGACTATGCTGCAGCAACCTCTGGTTTACAAAATATTTCTGAATCTTCCACCTCTTGCAATTTTCTTACAAGCCCTTTCTAAAGATGAAAAGGTGTCTTGGGTTTTCCTGTGTACATGGGTATGAGCTACTTTTCTAGTCTCCTTCTTATGTATGTTACAGCAAGCAACCTAAGGGTAGGATTGCTTATTTTGCCTCATGGTTTGAATGCTTGGCCATCTGGTGGAGTAGGGCTGGTAGCAGTGGTAGCTTGAGGCTAAGGAGTTATGAACCTACGGCTGCTTGCTCACAATTTTGTAAATTCAGAAGCAGAGCCAGAGAAATGTTGGTTCTCAGCTAGCTTTCTTTTTCATTTTATATTCATTCTGAGACCTCATCTCATGGGATGGCTCTACTCATGTTCAAACCATATCTGCTCTCTTTAATTTGTTCTCTCTAGAAAGGCCATCAAAGGTTGGGTATACCTCACTAACTCAGTAGGTGATGTTTTTAATGTAACAAAGTTAACAATGAAAATCTACATCCTAAAATTCATCATTCACTGTATCATTGAGTTGAATATAACCTCATTCCTGCTGTCTAATGTAATAACATATATTTGAACCAGTCTTTGAATCCTATGTTTTAATCCTCTCTCTACCACTAGATAGATTGGGTTAGTATTTGATTTCTATAAGCCTCACTTTCCTCATATTCATATTATAAATACAAAGGTCTAGACCATATGGTGATATTAAAATTCTAAGAGAGCAAATACAATTAATAAGGTGTGATATTTTTTCAAAAGGCAATACTAATAGGAAGGAGTATTTTGTTGTTGTTGTTGTTGTTGTTGTTGTTGTTGTTGTTCTTTCTGAAGGACCAATTTTACTGACATGAAGACTCAATAAGGAAATACATTTCACTGAAAGATCTTTCCTAACTGCTGTTGACATTAATTTTTGATGTGGTTAATCATTTAAATCTTCTACCTATTCTCTTCTCATCACATTCTATACATTACTCAAACACACATGCATGCACATGCATGCGCTCGCACACGCACACACACACACACACACACACACACACACACACAGAGGGAGGGAGGGAGAGAAAGAGAGAGAGAGAATGAGATTTCCCTTAAATATCCTCTCAGTAAATGTTTTGGATTTTTTTAACCTATAAATAATCACCTATTCATTAAAAAAATGTGTGAAATTGTTTTAATTCATTAACTCTCTCATAACAGTGGCCTGTGATACTTTCTTTGCCTTAGAGAATTATGTGAGTTGTGTAATATTTTCAAAGTCAGTTGAGCGAGAAAGTTGATACCCAACTTGTAAATCAACATTACCCTTCTCACAGCTGTCCTAAAGAAGCAGTACCATTGTTCCTTATTAAGGTCCACAGCTCTGTTTACTGCTTTTTTATCATGGGAGTATGGACTCTGAGGTCAGACTGCCTTGGTTCAAAGCCCGACTGCTATTTCAAAGGTAGTTGAGCTTAAGCTGACATCATGAGAACTTAATGATTCAGTAAATGAAATAAGTACTTTCGTAGTGTGTAGGCCATTTACCATAGACTCAAATACTGTATTTACAAAGGTGTGAATCTGGAGATATTTGTGATAGGATCAATTTCAGAGGCTTTCTCATTTTTCTAACTAGCAGTAGAAACCATTTTTCTTCCAATAGATTTGCAAGAGAAATTAATAGATGAAATAACTATCAGGGTTTGCCATAGAATCACACACTAATAGAATTCAGTGACCCACCCTTTCTTCCTACAGCAGCTTTCTCCTTCCCCTGGAGTGGCTGAAGTATCATTTCATTTGAATTGTTGTAATCTGGTTATGTACTGACGAAGCTGACTCAGGAATAAAGAGTGACAGAAACTCACAATGGACCTCATGTAATGTTTGGTCAGGCTCTGCTTAGCAGTCGTTGCCAGGACTTTGCCATGCCATTACAGACTATAGTTAGGACTCAAGAGATCTTGAAGAATTCGTTTATTTCATGTCTAGTCCGTGAACGGAAGAGTCTGGAGTGTCCAAACCATCTGTCACCTACCATGGAGTATATGTAAGTCATATCTCTACATTGTGACCTCAGAAACACTGAACATCGGACATGGCATGTGGCCTTCTCAATAACAGAGTCCTCTCTTTAAAGAGTAGAAATTTTAGGGCTTTTCTGTCACAGACTCTTAAAAAATCTATAGCATTTTCTTCCTCAAAAGATGCACCCAATTTCAATGGAAACGATGTAGATACTGCTTTGTGATATTCAATACATTTGTAGTCCTTTAGGGAACCACCAAACCATAGTGAAAGGAATCTACTCATAATGTATAAGGATGGCAGCTCTGTTAGTCTCACTAAGAACTGATATGTTAAGAGAATATCCTCCAGTGAGTGCTGTCTTTAATGATGTTACATATTAATTCTCATTAAATCCCTAGAAGTAGGTTTGTATTTTCATTTGAGGAGATAGTCATGGAGCCTGAGTGTGACTGATGATGCAGAGGATAATGATCAATTATATATTAAAGCTGACATGTTCAGTTCTAAGTTCATGCTTATGTGCTGAGAAAGCTATTATTCAGACACAGGCCATAATGCCATTTATAAAGCCAATGGTAGACTCCATCCTTTCTATCTTCTCTGTTTCATGACCCATCTCACATTCTCACATCCACTTTTCCTCATGAGCCTTCTGCAAACCTGTTTAGACAAACCAGGTTAAGGTGTCACCTGCAATTGACTGTGAAGTTCTTATGAGTTCTAGCCCCTTTGATCACTATTTCTCTTTTCAAATGGCCATGTATAAAATATTCTATTCCATCACAACCCAGCATTCATATATCACCCATCATTGGATTGAGAAGGAACTCATTTCTTCTCTGAAATATATTGAAGGTGTCATCCTGCTTAACAGTAATAAGAGAATAGAGTCTGTATTTGCTTCTATCTGCTAAGCTTGATAATCTCCTGCTGCCTTTGTTTGGGGCCCCATATGCAGCTGGACAGTTTTCTTCCCATAGGTCTGCAAACAGAACATCTTGAGGGAGAATTGAAGGGTTATTATTTGATCTCACTCACTTAAATACCCAATAGTGTGCCAGTCCAGAAGCCTGAAGTGGATGCCTTACAATACTGAATGATATTGATTAAGATTTTTTCTTTTGTCAACATTATTAACAATTTGGATCCAAACAGTTATTATCTGTCAGATTCGCACTCCCATTCCTCATTTCCTTGAGTAAACACACTCCCATTTTTTGCTGACTTGTACTGGTCCATAGAATAAATTTAGTCAATGGATTTCTTAGTCAGTAGACAGGTAGTCTGTAACAGAAATATAGACTGGCCGGGCCTTAAATACCTCTTACTCACAATGATACAGGCAAGGAAGGCAAGAAATACAAAACTGATTTTTGGTTTAAAGTTCTGCCCTACTTCTCTAGCAGTACATTAAAAGCATGAATGCCTAATGTCACTTGTTCTGTAGGGTGTCTCTATCCTTATCATTATGCAGAGAGTCATTTCCCATTGGCTTATTATTTTTAAAAAATCTGTATTTCAAACAATTATTGAGAATATCTTGTCCTAATTTGGTACTTTGCTTAACAAAATGGCTTTTGATAAATTATTCTAATTACTCTTGCTGGAGCTGTCTAGGAAACATGACTGGCAAGGAATCCCATGCAACTTTTTAAAAATAAAACTCGAGCACCCTGATTAATCCTAAATTCATCAATGAAAAGGTTCTCCAAACCAGGCAAAGGCCAGGCAGAATTCATCCTTCATATTCTTCCAAGATGCCTCTCACCCAGATGCTCCGTGCCATGAGGACCATTACAGGTTCTTTCTTAGATGATAAAAATCTCCTCATAAACAGTCACCAAAACCAGACACCATTGTAGATGCCAACAAGAGCTTACTGACAGAAGCCTGATATAGCTGTCTCCTGAGAGGCTCTGCCAGTGCCTGACAAATACAGAAGTAGATGCTCAGAGCCATCCACTGGACAGAACACAGGGTCCCCAATGAAGGAGCTAGAGAAAGGACTCAAGGAGCTGAAGGGGTTTGCAGCCCCATAGGAGGAACAATATGAACTAACCAGTACCCCTAGAGCTCCCTGGAACTAAACCATCAATTAAAAAAAACATATGGTGGGGCTCATGGTTCTAGGTGCATATGTAGCAGAGGATGGCCTAATCAGTCATAAATGGGAGGAAAGGCCCTTGGTCCTGTGAAGGTTCTATGCCCCAATATAGGGAAATTCCAGGGCCAGGAATCAGGAGTGGGTGGATTGTTGAGCAGGGAGAGGGGGAGAAGATAGGGGATTTTCAGAAGGGAAATTAGGAAAGGGGATAACATTTGAAATGTAAATAAAGAAATTATCTAATAAAAAAGAGTCCCAGTATGAAATGTAAGATAGATAGATAGATAGATAGATAGATAGATAGATAGATAGATAGATAGATAGATAGATATGACTTCTGTTCAAGGATGTGTAAGAATAAAGAATAGCCATTTCCAAGGGCTTGCCTAATATGATATATAATATCTGAGTATTCTTTGGCTTCTAAGAAAAGTCCAAACAATTTTTATTTCTGCAATTTTTCACATCCCTGTTATTCCTCTCTCTGTGTGTGCTTGTGTGTACATGTGTGTGCTAGTGTTTGTGTTTAATCATCCATAATAAGATCATTTTTAATGGCCTACTGCTGAATGGATCTCACTTCATTGCATGTTGCATGCATGTTCCCAATAGGGTGCTAGCGTGTTGTACTAAAGATTAGCCTTTGTTAGAAGGGGTTGAATGTGCTGGCATGCTTGTCATTGTTTGCTAAAATCTCCAAAGTCAATTGCTAATTATAAGAGCTTGTAACTTTAGGGACTTAGCTGATGAATTCAATTGAACTGTCAGCTTTTTCAGACTAGCCTGGAAATACAAAGAATCTCCAACCTAATTGCTTTAATTAATGAATGCGGAGATAAGGCGACCCGCAGAGAGAAACGCTGCAATTTCTCCAGCATTAGGGCTGCCTCTGGTAGCAGGCTAATGGCAATCAGTTCTCTATGGATGAGCACTTGGTGAATCAGCTGATGCTATTTGGGCTATGGGCCATAACTCTGATGTGAGAAAATGTGGACAGTGACTGGCTTGTCCCTAGCTCAGCAAAGCTTTTAAATTGTTTGGGAAACTGGATTCAAACAAATAAAATATTTTGAGAATTAATCTTTTTTTTAAATGTATGTCAAAAATAATTCCATGATTTATTTTTAATTCTGTGATATTTTGAGGGTAGAATCAGATGATGGAGATTTTATACTGCTAGGTGGCTGAGTAGGCAGATTAAGGGCCAATCTAGTAGGGGAGGTGTCTTAACTACTTTGCTTAAACTTAATAAATTATTTCAAATCACTGTTCTATTTATTCTTTCCTCTGGAATAGAATATTTGTTTACAAGTGGATGAAAGCACACATGGATGGATGAATAGATGGATAAAAGGGGGAGTTGCACAACTGGCCAAAAATGCTTAGCATGCTTTGCTGCTTTCTAACCACTGAAATCTTTCTGTGTAGCATATCTTGTTCTATCTCTTATAACAGACACATCCTTCTCTTTAGTTATATCCAAGCTATAGTATTATAATTACTTCCTAGTATCAACTCTAGACCACAGTATTTAAAAGAACTCACTTGTTTTCTAGCAACTACTATGTTCCAATAAATAATCTTAATTTATGTTTACATGTTTTGCCTGCATTTATTATGTATGTATACTACCTGCATACCTGGTACCTGTGGAGGCCACAAAAGGTCATCTGATTTTGAGGAACTGGATTTATGAATGGTTAAAAGTCTCCATATGGATCCTGGGAAGCCAACTACGATCTGCAAGAAGTACATGTACTGGTAACCACTGTACCATCTCTCTATCACCACACCATATGGTTATCTCTTACAAGATGCGATTTCCTAGGAACAGAAACTCTACTTTGGCCATCCCATAAGACGGTGGATATCTCTGTTTGGTTGTGTTTTGGTTTTGATTTTTGCCTCAAACTCAGAGATTCTCCTGCCTCTGCCTCCTAGATGCTGGGAGTAAAAGCATGTACCCCAGGCTGATGGTAGATATCATAACACTTCAGTTTGAATACAATCTTTCTCCGGTACAAAGTGTTATAAATAAAAATGAGTGTGGTTAACTTCAGCAGAGGGAAAAGGAATGGAGTTTTCTCATGTGAAACTGTAAAAACCCAACTAGGAGAAAGGAAAGAAAGGTGCATTCTAAGAAGTTTGACAACAGACACTAAACTAATGGGTCCCAAGCTGCTAGTGTCTGATCATGATGCCACTATGGAGACAACCAAAGGCTAAAAGTCTGTCTTTGGACATGTGCAAAACTATTTCTATAGAGAGAGGAGTCAAATTATGTCCTGATGGAGAAAACACACAACATTGTTTGTCTTTATGGGAAACTACTATGTCTAGGAAATCACTTGCTCTGAGCCAAAGATTGGCCAGATTAAAGAGACTAGCTTGTCTCTGATAAGGTATGTGAGCTAATTGCAGCCAATTAACTTAGCAGCTGATAAAGGCTGAAAGTAAATCCAAGCTTGATGCACAGCCCCATTTGAGAGCTGGCTGGGTTGCAATGGCTTTAGACACTCAGGACCTAGTGAAAAGCTCTGAGCTAATTAATTCACAGTGAATTACTGAGAAAACATGGATGGTGACTGGGGCATCTGCACTACAGATGATTTCGCATCCCAAATATTGGTTTTGTTTTTATAATCTAGCATCTTTTCACTTTGTAAAAATTCATATTGTCTGCTGTAGTGGTGTTCAATTATATTTCAAACACAATTGAATTCTTACTATCTCATAATCTAGGTGAAGAAAGATATACTATTTCCCAGCAGCCTTTACTTACAACATTCATTTTCATTTTCTGATACCTATACCCTGGCTGCTTTTCTCATGCAGAGGATTCAAACAAACGCAATGGGTTTGTTTGTTTGTTTGTTTGTTTGTTTGTTTGTTTGTTTGTTTTGTTTTTAAGGTGAGTTGTTAAAACTCTCTAATCAGGCCATTTGTCATTTTCAGTTTGGGTATATTCCATTAATAGAGCTGGTGAGGGCTGTCACAGTAGTGACCCTATCAACCAGAGGTTGCTTGCAAACTTTGGGTGATAAGATAGCCCAAGAAATAGAAATCAGGGCCAGTGAGATGGCACCTGCCACCTAGCCTATGCTTAATTACCCATATGAAGAACAGAACTGACTTACAAAAGTTGTCCTCTGCCTTCCACAGGTACACCCATGCAAACTAAATACATATATGTAGTGAAAGAAATCTTTTCCAAAGGGTGTGTGTGTGTGTGTGTGTGTGTGTGTGTGTGTGTGTGTGTATGTGTGTGTGTCTCTGTGTGTGTCTGTGTCTGTGTGTGTGTGTTTGTGTGTATCTGTGTGTGTCTGTGTGTGTCTGTGTGTCTGTGTGTGTGTCTGTGTGTCTATGTGTTTTTAGTCATGTTTTTTTTAACTGCCACTTAGTCACAGGACCAACTCCTGTGAGAAATTTTAGATTCCCACCAACATATTTGTGAAAAATTTGGAGAGAAATAGAAAAAGAAATTCAGAATTTTTAAATATTCTGGGGAAGATATGGGTACTAGTATAATAAACTCATCTCAAAGTATATCTTACTGATTTCCTGTGGATTTTGACTTGTTACTGTGTGTCCCATACCACTGTCTGAGGCTAGAATGTTAGGAAAGTATCTCTATAGCTGTGCCAGGACTCAATGAAGCAGAGTTTCAGGGCTCTATACTCCATTTATGTTAGTAAGATCCAATCTGTGCCCTAGTAAGCCCTCTCCTAATGTATTTTAGCCATAATTCCCCAGGGAAGAGGCGTGTTCCTCCAAGTTAATTAAGCCAGAAGATAACAGTCTTAAGGTCAATGTTAGGTGCAATCTTTCTTTAGTAGCACTTGAGGAAGGCTTGGTGGAGTATGCAGTCCCAATCCATTTCCTCTGAGGACGAGATAAGTGAAGCCAAGCCGGTGTTCTCAGTTGGGAAGATGTTCTGGAGTATTAAGGAAAAGCTCTGAAGAAGTGTCAGTGGATTAAAGTAAAAGAACATCGGAAAAGATGACAGGAAACTGCCAGTGAAGACATTTTGTAGTT